>NW_017263682.1:0-165744 GCF_001662655.1 Pseudogymnoascus verrucosus
AAAAAAAAGGAAAGGAGACATACAACAGTGGGTATTCGCTGGTGGTCACCCACCCAACTACTAATCCACCGATCTCAAGGTTATGTATGGCAGAGCGGACGGGATGCCCAGTTCTCTTGAGTCTATGGTCGTATGTATCATTTCGTGGGTTGGGGGGGTATATATAGTGGTTCTGGGTAGTTTGGTATGATAATTCTAAAATAAGGGCAAAAAAAGGAAGGGACATACAACAGTGGGTATTCGCTGGTGGTCACCCACCCAACTACTAATCCACCGATCTCAAGGTTATGTATGGCAGAGCGGACGGGATGCCCAGTTCTCTTGAGTCTATGGTCGTATGTATCAGTTCGTGGCGTGGGAGGGTATAAGAAGTGGTGTAGATGAGGGATTGGGATGGTTAATCTTGGATGGGATGGTAGGTGGGCTGGAGATTTTGTGGTGGGGGGGGGAGGGGGGTATAAATGCCATTGGTGAGTGATTAGCTTGCGTAAGTCTAAGACGAAATATTAGTTGGATTTACTTGAAGCTGTTGTGGCGTGGGTAGAGGTAGGAGGAGGGGGTGGGTTAGCTTAGGATTTCTAAGGCATCGGGATGCAGCAGACTCATCTCGCACCGCAAGGCAGATTCGTGGTGTAGGGCTGAGGAAGATGCTGTCTGCCTGTGACTCTTTGTGACTAACTAACTGCTGCAGCAGTGGGCGGGGTCTGCATGCAGGAAGCTCGGGGACTGCGGGTTGGGATTTGGATTGAGAGTGGGCTTTGGATTTGAGAGTTCGGATGGAAGGGGTTCCGAGTGGATGGGTTTCTGGGCGGCTAAGTGATGGAGTGGGTAGGTGACAGTTAGGGTAAATAGGAGGAGGCGAGATGTATAGGCAAAGTGGAGTGGAGGGAGCGGTGGAGGGGGAAATGATGTGGATGGCTGGGAAGGGATGAGGATGAAAGTCTATACCGTGGCTACGGACTAAGCAGTGCTGCCAAAGCATGAGAAATAGATGCATCACTAATCTAAGCGCTTGGTCATATACTGACACGTGCGCAGCTAACTTACTATGCATCATCCTCCAACTTCCCAAGCAAGCACAGTCAGTTAATAACCCACATGCCACACGCTCTGTCATCTATCAACCCCTTCCACAACCCCACCTCCGTGCCTCAATAACCCTCCCCTCCTCGGCCTCCCCGCCCCCTCTCATCACACCAGATACGACGATACGGCCGAACCGCTGTATGCGGATTAGATACACAATCAGCGACAGGGATATCTAGACGCGCGCGCGGGCGTGGCCGAGGGCGGCTGGGCGCGGTTCGTGTTGGGGGGGTGCTGCGCCACACGCTCTGGCCGGGAATGTGGGGTTGTGGGTGGGGCGGGGGAGGTGGGATGTCAGCGAGAGGATTACTGTACTGTGGTGCGTGCGGAGTTTTGTGGAGTCTCGGGTTTTGGGGGATTCGGGAATTCGGGATTTTGGCGACTGACTGACTGGGGATTTTGGGGTTCGGTGATTGAGGGAAGGGGAATGGCAATGGGTGAGGTGAGGGAAGAGGTGAGGATGGGGAGAGAGAGTTGCTAGATATGTGGTGGCTTGAAGGATCGTGGCGCCAACTGTGGTGTACGCACGCCACAATGTGGCTGGTGCACTCACCTCATCATCCATCCTTCTCAAATTGGACACAAGACCTCAAAGAAACGCAGGAAGGAAGGAGCAGTGAGCAAGAGCGCCACTCGCTCCTTCCATATCACCCTGTGGCGTCCAGACCCCTCCCGCCTGCCACATGCTCCTCCCTTTCCCCAAACGCCGAATCCAGAACAGGGAATTCACACGATTACTTATCTCACCCCCTCCCTGTCTGCCAACTTAACCTGTGCCCCCGCCGCCGCCGTTGCTGCTGCTACTACCCTACTGCTGCTCTTTGCTCCGCCTTTCTGCATGGGTCCTGCGCTTACCGCTTACCATATCCCCATCCCTTCCCATGGCTAAGAGGGCTGATTTTAGGTTGTTTCAACATCCCGGGCCACAGTGTGGCTCCGCTCTCTCTCTCACTTAGCCCTGGGAAAGGGGGATAGAAGTAGGAAGGAGGTAGATGTGGCTCACCACCCCACCAATCCCCGAGTCCTAGTCACCTCAGGCCACGCCGAAATCTCCTCGGCTTCGAGAGCTTCCGCCTCAGCCTCACCATTCTCACCTCATCTGCCCCTCCCCTATCCCTCCCCCCGCGCTTGCTGTGTCCAACCACCCCCCTAGTCGTCGTCTGTCCGAGTGCAACTATGGCAGTTTGTGGAACTGCTGCCTCCCCCGTCTCTTGGCCTAATGATGAACCGCACACGCCCGTGCCGCCGCGCCGTTCGCTCCAGGCCTCGGGGACCAACGTCACGACGTCTAGCGCTCACGCCATGGGGTGGGCTGAGGCACCCGTCATTAACATGCCATGCCTGTCATCGGTTGTGATTGGGTTTTCGGTGGCAGCTTGAGGGCAGGGCTAGGGTGCATGAACCTTAAATGGTGGGAAGGGCGCACACGGATGGTCTGAGGATTTCGTCTGTGCCTCCTTAGAGCTGTTGTGTGGAAGGAGCGAGGCAGGTGGTTGATATATTACTGCTCGTGTCTTCCTTCCTTTCGTTCTTTTACCAGTTTTACTGGATATGACACACGGCTACTTGACACGGCTACTTGGTTACTTGATTAACATTGATACGCACCTGCCTCCGATCGAACGACTTTCGTAGATCTGGGAAGGTGCGAAGGTGAAGAGGCACACTTCGGTGCGCCAGTATGAGTGCTTCCTCCAGCGGCTTGACGTTACGTCCAGGCAATAACGTCCGGGTCAAGTCGGAGTCTGACATTGATCCGGAGGCTTACTTTGATCCGGAGACGAACGTGGATGGATTCATGGAGGACACTCCGGAGGCCAGCGTGGGGGAGGATACGAGGTCGGACGTCGAAGAGACCGAAGAGGAGAAGAAGCTACGCAAGAAGAGAGAGGTATGATCTGTCCTTCTGTTGTGGTACGATCATAATACTCACTCAGTCTTTCTAGTATAACCGCGTCGCCCAGCGAGAATTCCGTAAGACTATCTCCCCCTCCCAAACAAATATATTGACTGCACAGTAGCTAACACCGTCCAGGCCGACGCCGCAAAGATAGAATGACCAAGCTTGAGCAAACCCAGAGCGTCACGGTTACTGAGCAGAACAATGAAATCTTTCATCTTCGCAGGCAGAACCAAGATCTGCGGGCACAGAACGAGATGCTCAGGGCACAGGTCTTCGCCTCCGGCTCCGGCTGGCACCCCAACGAAGGCATGGCCGGTCCACCTACCGTTCCGTCGTCGTTGTCGTCGTCGCGCCGCCACAAGGCGTCCATTGACTCCTCTGCCTCGAGTATCTTGGAGTCAATGACCTCCGATGGCTCAATGATGGAGGTGCTTGGGACGCCTAACATTCTGCCTGCGAACCAGCTCGCCATGACCTCGTCGATGCTGCCAAGCGCCATGAATGCATTTGCTGGCACCATGCCGTCGTCGGGCAACATGCAAGGCATGCAGTACCCCACTGGGTATCCGGCCGGTTCGAGAGCTGGCCCTCAGGACAACTCGGGCGCCTACGACTTTAGCTCGGTAGCAGCGGGGACATCGACATTCCAGACCATGGGCAGCATGCCCTATACTATCTCGTCTCAATCTCAAGTTAGAACGCAGCTATCTCATCCGAACCAGCAACCGTCCTCGAGCCGATCTATGGCCGATCAGTCAAAGTAAGTCTCCCATCTTCGCGTCTCTAGCTCTCACTAACACCACACCAGCCCCATCGCCATGATGGCCGCCAACCGCATCAAGATCAGCGCTGCGATCAACAACCTCTTCTCGCTACTTATCCAAGAGGCCCCATCCTTTCCCCCTCCCGCCTCCAACCAGCCCTGCCCGCGCCACCTCCAAATCCTCTCCGCCATCAGCGCCTCCCTCCCCGCCCCCTTCCGCCCAACCCCCACGCAGCTCACAACCGCGCACTACTACGGCGTGGACATGATCCCCTCGCCCACGCTGCGCGACCGCCTCTGCCGCGTCGGTCCCGACGTCTCCGCCGCCTTCCTGCACGACTTCGACTTCCTCGTCCTGGTGCCCAACGCGGACATCCAGCACCGTCTGATCATCTGGGGCGAGGAGCCGTTCAACGAGTTCAGCTGGGAGTTCTCGCGCGAGATAATCGCGCGCTGGGGGTGGCTCGTCGGGCAGCCGTGGGCCGAGCGCGCGAACTTCTGGCGCACGCAGCGGGGGCTGGCGCCGCTGCCGATGCCGGTTGAGGCGCCTGAGGGCAATCTGTGGGGGATGTCGCAGCAGTTGCGCCTTGGGGCGCTTGGTGGGGAGTCGATGGTTGGGAGTGCGGTTGTTGGGATGGCGGGGTTGGGATTGCATCCTCATAACCAACACCATATGCAGTAGGCGTTGCAGCTTGCGCATCTGTCCTTCCCATTATTGGTAGAGTGGACGATGAGTTTGTTTGCGAGATGTGCACTTTTTTGAGTTTTGGTGGCCTATGGCGTAATGGATGGTGGAATGGAGTAATGGTTGGTGGGGATACAAAAGGTGTTTAATGGGGGAGGCGGTGTTTTTGGGGTGTTTTAATGGGGGCGTTTCGGGGGCTTGCTGAATCTTTATGATGATGAGGCATGAAACGAAACGACATTTTGGGGATATGGATAATGAGGCGGGCACTCTCGGTTGGCGTTATTATATCACCACTCATTGGGATGGAGTTTGGAAGGGAAGGAGCCTGGCTGGATCTGAGGCTGGGGTATATATTTCATTCTTTTTGGCTGACTGAGTTGGTGGTTGGAGGACAAAGGTTTGATCATCTTGAGCTGTGCTCGATTAGAGATGTTTGGATTTTCTTTCTGTGCTATTCTGTACTTTTATGGCATGGTGTAGTATGGGAAGAGGATTTTAGGTAGTTTTTAGATTCCCTCCATACGGTAGACGTTTCTCGGTGGAGGGGGGAAGGGGATAATATATATCATTCACTGACTGTGTTTCGTTTTTTGGGCGTGAATTGTGACGCTGTGATGCTGTGTGTGAAATTGTATAAATGCGATCTCCCACATCCCCACCAATAACACAACTGATTGCATAATCAGCCAGTAGGAATAAAGAAGGGTCTCTCTCACACTCATTACAGTAAATCAGCCCTTAGGAATAAAGAAGGGTCCCCTCTCACACATCCTCCTCCCTAGTCCCCTATCCCAACCTTCCACACCCCTCGACCTGTTTCCATCCCCAACCCCTTCCTCGCCATAACCTCGTCACCACCACACCTCAGGGACCTCCCTCCCCCCACCGATGAACGCATAATTTTTGAGATCTGACATGTCATGACGCTCACCCTCGACTAGTGTCCCGAGCCGATCTGGTTGTTGACACAAATGCTTAGCTATGCGCTAGTGTGGTGGTGGGGGAGACCCGGGTTTGTGAAGGGCTGGAACGAGGATGTATGATGGTGGGTCGTCCGGGGGGGGGGACTGGAGGCTTCGTTTGTGATTATGGTGGGGGGTTAGGTGGAAGGTGATGGAGGGGGGGAGATCGGGATCTGCTGGCTGAGAGATGGCGTGCGAGGCTTTGAGATGAGGCGTTCTCGGGGTCGATCGGGCGGAGATGGATCGATTTCGTCGTAACGAAGAGCATTCTAGGCCGACTCTAGGCTGAAGTCACGAATCCCTCGAACCTTTTGAAGTACATACACACCGTAGGAAGGCCGGTGGATGCACGGCGCAGGATTGCACCGCTTTTAGGTAGGTGGGTGTTAGGTGGTGGAGTCTGGTGAAGGAATCGCATCCTTCTCGGTTATTGGGGGTGGGTACTGCGGGATCGATTACGCGGCGCGGTAGATGAGGGAGATGAGGTCGAAGACGGGTTAGTAATAGATTTGGTGATGGGGGTTGTATGGGCTGGAAATACGAGGTGAGCTAGGTTTGGAGGGGTGAAGTCGGACTATAGGGGATGGTCGGGGCTTTCCTGAGGCTAGAAATGCACGCCGCTCGGCATCATGTCGGGGGGGTTTTTCTTACCACACTGCGGCTTCTCTATCATATCGTTATGTTTGCGCGGTGGTTGTTGAGGAATGCTATCTTGGGGAGCATCATTCTTGAGCTGCGCGCTTCATATGGGAGGGAACGTCAAAGGCAAAGCCGCCCGGGTTGATGGCAGAAATGGCGATTTGGATATTAATAGGGTTGATAGGGGCCCTTTCTTGTGGTCGTAGTCAGATAATATATAAATACTGTCAGTTATGAAGTTATCGTCACCGAATTGTAACCCGTCACCGACACCACCACTCTTGCTATCATCACTGCACTTACCGCCACCACCACCCTCGCCGCCGCCCCTTTTCCGTCACCACCTACCACCCCACCACACTGCCAAAAGTCCAAGCCAGGAATCGAGCACACTGGTGCCCAAAGGCTGATGTGACGGGTGGCACAAGAGCAACCCCGTGTCTTTTATAGCAACAAACACTCTTCCGGTGCTATGGTTTGGATTGAGTTCGGGCGGAGGGGGGCGGGTGTAATATAGGGGTTGGATTTGGTGGGTGGGGGTTAACTTAGAATTTGACGGGGTTATTGGATTGGGTGGTTTGAAGATGTTGAAGTGGTGTTCTTGTGAGATGTGTGAGAACTGAGCTTTCCGACGAAGATGTGGCTCACACAGCGTAACTGAGAGTAACAGGTGCAAGACGTAGACAGTAGAAAGTCTTAGACTGAGAGTGAACGATTGGGTTTGAGAGATAGTAGGTGTAGACTATAAGAGATGTTGCTATAACACCCTTCGTTGCTCATTTCAACCACCACAAATGCACGTAATTGTAGACTAAGGTCTAACAGATGATTCGTGGTCTGATACTGCTGCTATGTGAGAGTTGGGGGTGAGCTTGGCGTGTGAAGTGCTGACAACGACAACGGTCGTTGGCCATAACGGGGAAACCGAGGATAATTTGTTGTCATGTGCAATAGCAATTTACAAGTATGTCAGCTTACCAGGCGGTGTTGAGAAAAACTCAAGGGGAGGGGAAAGTGATCCAAGCAAGCGATTTGATCGTGTTTCTCGGGGAGTCTGGTTATTGTTGAGGAGGTCACAATGTGCACATATCACGACTTCATACTGTGTGAGAGAAGGTAAATCGTATAATGTAGCCATCAGTCTTTCTAATTCATCCCCTCATAAATCTAAACACACCCTTACCCACCCCTCCCTCAAGGAGCAATATACCACCCAAAAAAGCACGCGCGAAACAACACAAACAGCAGACAGAGTAGGACAGAATATTCCATAAATAAAATAAAACAAAGCAGGCAATTTTGGCGCCGAAACACCGAGCGGGTATTCCATCCCTATCCCAACAGTTTGTTTGTTGCCCAAAATGCTCCCAGTACCAGCCGCTGCATAACCCACGCTCGTTTCCATCTACCAAACACCGCTCCGGAGGTCAATAAAAAATCCCATGCACCGAGTTCCCATTCCAGTCCGTCATAAAAGTGCGTTACACCCACCAGCCAGCCAGCAAGTCCGCTCGAACATCTCAGCAGAGAAAGTCTCACATCAACGGCTCCGGCGACCAGCTCCCCCTCCCCGTCTCAAACAAGGCGTAGTTCTCCTCCTCGCCCACAACCTCAAACTCAAACCCTTCTCCAAGCGGCGGCGTCTGAATGTAGTCGTCAGTCTCAAGCGCCGAGCCGCAGATCAGGCAGACGCGGACTCACAAGCGGGTCGTCATAAGCGTGCTGGATATCCAGTCCCGCCATAGCAGCATAGCTCATCCCGAAGGCGTTCAGCTCCTCGTCATTCCGCTTCGGCTCGTATGCCGGGCGCGGCGGTGCGGCATACTCATAGCCTCCCGTGGTCGAGTAGGGGGTGCGAGCGTAGGAGGGGTAGAAGGAGGTTTCTTCCGGGGCGGGGTAGGGGGCGTAGCTGAAGAGGGGGGGAGTGTGGGAGGCGGCGCGGTCGAGGGGGAAGAGGTCGTCGGCCGGTTGCAACGGGGGGGTGTATTGGTGCGGGCTTTGGTATGTGGCGCGCGGTGAGAGCTTGGTGGGGCGGTTCCGCGAGGAGGAGGGTGTCTTGTGCATGTTTGTGGTGGTGGGTTTTGAGGGCTTGAGCTCGGCGTGTGATTGTGGGGGGGAGGCGGAGGAGGAACCGGCGCGGCGTTCGAGGTCTTCGAGGCGGCGCTTGAGCTTTTTGCCTAGGGGTGGGTGTTAGGAGGCTGGGAGTGAAAGGGGTGGATGGGGGGGGACGAACGGTAGTTGCGTTGGGCGATGCGGTTCTGGATGCGGCGACGCTCGGCCAGGTCGGAGATCTGGGTCCAGTCTTCGTCGGGGTTTGCGGAGGGAGAGAAGGCACTGCTAGTGCCGTGGTTGGCAGGCAGGCGGTGTGGTGCTGCGGGAGCTTGGTGGTATGAGTATTGTTGAGACATGGTGAAGATATTAGATGGCGAGGGTTAGGAGGAGAAGAGTGAGAGGAAAGCAAGTTCAGGATGAGAATGCGAGCAATATATCACAATGTGGTGATGTACACAGCAACGTATGATAGCGTCGTCTGAAGGATGGAGAGAGAGATATGGAGACGGGAATGAAGTGATAAGGCAAGCTTTTTGAGAGGCAGCCTTGGGGTGGAAGGATGCCGAATATATATATTCCTTCGTTTGTAGGTATATGCAATGCAGCCTACTTCCAGTACACAGTACCCATACCAACCCAAACGTATTTATATATATACAACTTGTAAGGCTGTGAAGTGAGTGGGCCATTGGCTGTTAGGAGTGACTGGGGGGTTAGGGAAGGGGGGTGGGGGATGTTGCATGGGAGACCCATGCAGTGGTTTACCATGGCGGTTTTAGCAAGTGTGTGTGCGCAAGATGCATGGTGTCTTGGTGTCTCTTTTCATACCCACCAGGTAAATCCGCAGTCGTACTCTGAAGTACTCGGAGTACCTTGACATACATACTTTCCCGGGCTTGAAGAATAGGTACGGATTTGGACGTTAGTGGAGACGAGAGCGGCATGGGAGGTGGCATAGTGGGAGAATAGTGGGAGAGTGGCAGGATGGCTGAGAGTGGGTGTGGAACGGCGAGCTTCTTCTGGCCTGTTTTTACTGTTTTAGAGACACGCCATTGGGGATATTGAATAGCCGGATGGATAGCTGGTGGAGAGCTGGTGGAGAGCTGGTGGAGAGCTGGTGGAGAGCTGGGTAAACAGTGATCAGCCATCCGTGGGGACGTTGACGTTGACGTTGCCGTTGACGTTCCCTTCCCCATTGTAGCACGGGACACGGTCGGCGTTGCGAGTATCCCCGACGGGGACTGGCCTGTACAAACAGAAAGGATACTACATCCAGTAGTAGAGTGAACTGCGCACAGAGGAGGCGGATGACCGGAGTGGCGGAGGTAACAAAATGAATAGAATAGAATAGGATTTCCTAGTGGGGATCTGATCTAGGTACTAGGGATAGAAAGAGCGAGGGTTGGTGCTGCGAGAAGGAAGGAAGGGAAGCTTGTTAGGTTAGAATGCATGGTAGAATGGCCGGTAGGATGGCTGCTAGGAATAGGTAGGAAGGGAAGAGACAAAGACACTGCTGCACCAGCAACAGAACCCGTACAGCACAGCACAGTCACTACAGCACTTCACCGGCCAGCGCGTCTCACACCGCAACCCATAGTAGAGCAGGCACACACCCAGGCACACAGGCTCGCTCCGCCATTTGGGCTATGGGAAAGGGCCTCTACAAGGGTCATCTACTGCCAAACTCTGGAGGGATGGGCAAGCCAAAGGGCGGAGATTCGGTGTCAAACAAGGTGCAGTACAGTGGAGTACAGGCGCTATACTATAGGCATGTATCATACAGCACGCACCTGTACACACGATGCATATCGGACCTGCTAAACTGCACACCAGTCAAGGCAGCAGTATCACTGTGACTCTTCTGTTATGTATGAATGTGGGGTTACACATCCATCTGCAATCTTCGGTTTATCCTGCTTCTTGTCTCTTGTTACTTCGGTCTTAGCTGTGGCTTCTTGATTCAGTAATCAAGATCAGATCACCTCCTTGTTCGATATACGTACGACCGAACCCCCCCCCCGGTCCAGAAATCCTCTCATTCACACTCACTACTCACTCACTAAAGAAGTATAGGTACCAAACACCTCCCAAAATACTCTCCAGTACATCTCCTCCCACGTGTGCCCGTCGCCCGTCGCCGGCGGACCTCCGCTTGAAATAGCCCTCTCTACGCGCTAAGTCCCCTCCACTGCCCGCGGCACAGCTTTAGCCACGATCCCCCTGCCAAACCGTCTTCCTACTCCCAAGTAGAGTAAGTACATTGGTAAAGCTACCCTGATCCCTCACCAGCCACGCCCGCTGGGAGGGCGTGTGCGCAACCGAGCCGCTGACGAAGACATGACCAAGGGAAATAGACACGGCAATAGCCATCTACAGCCGCGAACGCTGTGCGTAGCGCCGTATCAAACTCGTCTGGGAATAAAAAGTTGTTGGGAAATGGGCGGATACTAGAAGTCCCTTAACTACTAACCCCGTCCACACAACCCTGGCTCCCACGCGGTGTTATAGGTGGTGCCGGGTTTAACGCGCAATCTGCGAGGGCTTTGGTAAACGCACTGATGATGGGGGAGAGGGAAGAGGGAGGAAGTGAAGAGTCACCTGGGGATTTTTTCTTTAGTCATTCATGATCGTCGCCGCGAATCCCTCCTAACGTGTCTCCTCTCCGGCACTTTCGCTCATCTCTCTCCACTTGGTCAGTTCAGCTTGTACGTACAGAATCTCCAGCCCTACTGTATACGGACGTATGGTACTGGCAGTGTGTTGGCAGAAGGAAAGAGCCGGCATCGTGTTCTTGACAAATGGCAGAGCACGCAACCACCTCAGCTGCGGTTTCCATCCCGCCCTGAGAGCGTGGGGTTCGCGCCTACCACTGGTTAGCACGCGTAGATAAGGAGTTGATGTGGGCGATTCGGGCGATTCGGAGTGCTGCGCAAGCACCGACGATCGTAGTCGCCAGCGATGGGGACCTAGTGATTGGCCATCCACGTGTCGGACATTTATGCACGGAGATACGGAGTCCCGGTACGGAAAATCAGGAAGGAAGAGAGTGGAGGAGACAGGTATTTCAAATTCAAATACCTGGTTGAAAATAAATGCCTGCTAGGAGTATAGTACAGTACATTAGCTATAGTGACTTTACTGATTGTGGAGTTAGTTCATCCAGACTGCCGTTTGGCGCTCAGACTAAAAGGCTTGAAAAGGATAATAAGGCAATTTACGACGCTGGTTCGTACTCGCAATGGTGCCGAAACATTTTACCGTTCAGGGCCTGGGCTGTGAATATCAGTACTCTAGGGATTCTAGCGTAGGGACCCGTCCCTGGACGGCCACCACTATGGGCCAAAACTCCCAGCATCATTTGCAACCCAACCTCTGACCCGCAGTAGAGGGAGGGCGCTCGCCATAGGCCGGTGTGGCTAGTACGAAGTACGAAGGCAGGAGGATCTATGGGATGAAAATACGCAATCTCGCAACGACGAGCGATGAGTGGCCAGCACCGCCCAGCCCTACGAGCTCCTCCCCATGTTTGGTCCTGAGGAAATTGGACGGTCGAGCCCTGCGCTGGGATTTTTACGTCAAAGTCAATGGGTTGACGCAGGGGCGCTGTCGCCTGGCCATGTGTCGTGGTGGTGGGGGAGGGAGATTTCGAGCACCCGTCCGTGAGTTCTTCATGTCGTCGTCAGTCGTCGGTCGTCGGCCGCTCGTACAGTATGGAGGACCTACGATTACGGGCTTTGGTTGGGGATATTGGGATATTGGTCGCCGATTGCTTTCTGCTCTGATGGTGTTCTGTGTCACCACCTCTCGTATTGTATTGTATAGCACTATACATACAGTACCGTGCCTACCCACGATGATAGAGAGATCATCACCATCGGCTATCCCGGGTACGAAGTCCCTCAGTCTCTCTATCTCCTGCCACAAGAGGCAATCGAGGACGCGGCGTGTTGCGAGGCAGAACCGTGGATGCATACGTACGGGAAGGATGCAGGCGCATAACCGCGTCTTTTTCGTCCCAATTACTGTGATAGAGTTATGACGTGGATGCACAACATCAGCCACAGCGAGCGAGGGTATCTTCGTCGTCGCAAGTTTCGCTCGATAGAGTAGCGGCCTGCTTCAAACATACCAGGAGCTCGTTGGTACTGGAGAGTAGCTACTAGAGGAGAGCTTGTACACTACTACTACTGCAGCTGGCAGCCAAAAGACACATGGCGGGGGATTGGGCGTGTCAGTCACACCCCACTACCCCAGATGCAGTAAGTAGCGGCTGTCCTCATCGGCCCGTTCTCATGAAGATGGTAGGTGAAGTGGTAGAGGTGGTTGAGTAGAGCAGAGTAGCGACTAGGATGAGGCAGGAATATTCCGTAGAAGAGAATAGTAGAGTAGAGGATGCACGAAGTACTTGGTGTACCAAACCGTACAATCATCGAGAATCTCGTACCATCTGTACTTTTTCTCCGATGCATAGGCTATGGCTTGGAGGCGTTGAATATTACAGGGTCTCCTATACGAGTAGTGGCATAAGGCGTGGTTGTGGTCACAGCACGGTTGATTAGTTTGGCACTAATGCACTAATGCACTAATTTCTGGTCGAAGGATCTGAATATTCCCTATTTCGTCGGGAAATGATGAACTCCTCTGGATCCCTTGCGGCCTGGAAGACTCATCCTCCATCCTTCCTCGTATGCTATAATCTGCGAAGTATGATATGATCCCCCTCCGTGGCATATGAGAAGTGTCTCTAAAGCTTAGATCAGAGAACATACAACACGCCAAGAACAACATTCTTTCCTTTCCTCAACATATCTCCTGTGTCCCAAGCTGCAAAAGATGCACGGTCGTTTGTCAGCACTCTGTATCCATTAAAGCCTGATGACTGATTACTCTCCCCCCCTGCCACCTACCAGCCCCGTTTGTACCGTCTAGTATCCAGTAAAGTTAGTTCCGTACTGTACGCCACCGTACACTTTACTACAAATACCACATAGTACATATGGTAGGGTGCCGATTCGGTCGAGGGCGATCCAGGCCATACCACCTTATTTACCACACTTCAAGCTATGCCATAGTAGTTCACAGGCAGCCAGTCGATCTAATCTAAGAGCCAGCCAGTCCAATAGGCGCCATGGCATGAGATAACAAATAATAAACGCACGGAAAGATGCACGGCTATAGCATAATCAGACCAATCACGCGCGAAGCTGTCGCGACCCTAAATCAAGGGAATCCCTTATTAGTGAAATCACTATGCCCGTCACGGATTGAGTAAATGCCGCTTGCTCCTCAATCTAGATTTCCGACGGTATTCGCGCTCTTCCCTAGACAGAACAGCGAACTCCGCGTCTAGCAAAGTCCCCGTCGTACTTACAAACAGAAAACTCCGTACTCAAGGTAACTATGACACTTGTACGCACGTATGTAACCACCCTACCCGCAAAAAACCGAGGCTACAACCTCCCCACCACCCCTCCACCAAATTTCAGCCTCGCAAGCCAAGACAACCCACCACCCCACACCCCCCGCCCGACAAACGCATCCCTGTCCTCCCCCCCCTGTCCCGACACTTCACCGCACCCAATATCGCCTAGCGGCTCATGCAGCCCTCTCAATCCCTGCTCCAGCCAACCAGATGCTCTGAATCGGCGCCAAGCGGGGTGACAGGGGAGGTGGACAACGGCGAAGTGGCGGAACAGCGATCGTTGCGATGGAGGTGACGAAGGTGATATCGCTCTTCAGCCCCCAATATGCGGCGGTTTGAGACGGGGTCGGGGTGAGGAGAAATGAAATGGAGGAGAGATGCACCGGAATCGCCGCGCGTGAGGCGGGATGGAGTAACGGCGACGCCGACGGTGTTGGGGAGAGGGAGATAGCGGGTCGGAGAGGGCGAGACTGGCGGGGGGACCATGCGGAGTTAAGACGGAGAGCGGAGCTATAGGGACGGGGTTGCGGCCGTTGGGTTTCTGCCGCGTGGGAGATTGCGGCCGCTTGGTGCGCTTGGTGCTGGATGGGGGATTTGTGAGGGGGTGACTTGGTGCACGTTGGGATCATCAGTGGGTGCCCGAGACCGAGGGCGGGACACAAACACACGCCTTGGATGAGAAAGGAGGCATATTGGGGGCTGCTATTCCCGATACGGTGGTATTCAAGCTGTCGACTCCTTCTGCATAGCAAAGCTGTGCAGAAGTGCTATGGTTTAGTTACCGGATCCTACCGGGTCCGCAGCTTGATGTTGAGAGCGCGGCCCACTGAGCCCTACGCCCTGTGGGGTTGTCAATTTTGACAGAGCAGTTTGTACGTACTACTCGTACATCACAGTTTGATGAGTGTACTCATTTCTACAGAAGTCTACGATCCCGGACCTACAGAGTGCTTGGGCGTGGCATCAACGTCCAAAACGTCGTCCAATCTGCCCCTGAGGCGTGAATCAACCCTCTCCTTTTTCCACCCCAAACCTTCAAATATCAAGCTCAAGAATTCAGGGGCACGCACCCCCGATCTCATCCACGTTTCCGGAAGATTTTAACGGCTGTTACTGTACGCCAGTCAGCGTGGTTGTGGTGCAACGCTGGCACCGTACATTACAGTACCGGTGCATTTAGCGGCTTCTCGTCGTGTTCCATATCAGCCCCAAGCCTCACCCGCCTGGTGCTGTGATTCGATCACGACCCTTCCTTCCAGATGCCAGGGTGATTTCTTCTGTGGAAGGAGGCGCACCCTTCGTTCCGTTTTCGTCGAAAGGAGCATTCGGCGTTCGCGAATTGCAGGCCACCATGTCAGCCCTTTTAGTACCAAGCCAGCCGTCCATTATTAGACGTCTGACAATGGGACTAGGGGGCAGCACTACAAAAACAGCAACCCAAGGAACCTTCATCCCAAGATAGGTACTTGTAGGTACACCACTTTCTCTCTCTGTCGGGTTCCTACCACACCTTTTGAAGCTTTCACGTCAATTCATCTCCCCAACCCCAGTTCTCATCTCACGACCTTGCTTTTGCCAAGAAATTGTGTCAGCTTCGCTCCCAACTCTCCCTTCCCTCGGGTGCGAAACCAAGCACCGCTTCACACCTGTCGAATTGGATGGCGGAGCGAGCACGCAGCTTTAGGTTCTCACCACCTCACGCCCGCGATGGCAGCAGCGACCCAGCAGAGCGGGAGGGGAGACGTTACCCTCGGCTTCGTGCGCTTCATGGGACACAGACAACATATGATAATACAATTGAGGAATATTGCTCGTCCATCCCCACTGCTCGCTCTACCCGCTCCAATCGTCTCGTCACAACGCTTTGAAAAACGGGCCGAAGAGGAGATAATCCACTTCAGCTCTCAGCCCTACCTTATCGACCCATCAGCGCGCCAGCTCTGCCGCTTCTCATGCCCCTTTCCCCCATCGGAAGGCCTCTCTCCCGCAAGCACCCGTGGCATCATCACCCCCCCTCACCTCCCCAAGCATCACCATTCCACCCGTCAAATACTCCCGAACCCACACGCCTAAACTCACCTTTCTCCTGCATCAGCAAGTACAGTACCGCGCGATACATTCACCGTCGCAGAACCAACCCGTCCTGCAGCGCCAGCACACCCTCGACGCCCCCTGCATCCACGTTGCATTGCAGCGTTAGTCGCGCTACGCTATTGGGAGATGGGCTTGCGAGGGCGCTGCGGCGCGGGTGGAGCGGGTGTGTTCACGGTGGTGTTGTACGTAAATCATGAGGGGGCTGTGTTTGGGCGGGTCGGGCGGGTAAAAGGGGGCTGGCGCGGCGGCTGGGGTTATCGGCGCGTAGGAGATGGCTATTTGCGGGTGATAGGGATAAGGGTATCGGTGTGAGATGAGGGGGAGATAGGGAGGGATTGGTGAGGTTTTGAGGTAGGATCGTGATGTTTGTTGATATTTGTTGACATATAGGAGACTTCCTTGTTCGGCGGCACATCTAGTAGGTACCCTCCAATCCCATCCCCAGCTACTCTCATACACTCCCAAAATACGAATACCCCCTCTCCACGTGTTCATCTTCCCCGGCAGAGTCAAACTCCATCCTCCGCCCAGCTTCCTTCAAAGGTGGGTATACAAAACTTATATTTAGCGCCCCCAGCCGCCCCGCGTGCGAAACGCGGAAACGATCGCTAATCCTCCCCACCAGGCGCAGTCACGCCCCTCTCCCCCCATTTATCTTGGCACCCACACGATAATAGCAAGCGGAAGGATTGCGAAGGATTTGGAACCTAGACGCGCACGTTTATTTTACGATAGAGGGGCGGGGAAGGGTGGTGCGTGGCAGATTGATAGACAGACGCGGTGGGTGAGCCTTGTGGGATTGTGTTCCTGGTGCCGCGGGCGCGCGCGTGTTGCTGAAGGATTACGAAGCATGCCTTCCTATCTTATCCTGATTGAGGGGTCGAGCTCGTTCTTGATGTAGCGCCTGCTATGTCTCAGGGGAAAGCGGGGCTTGGCCGCCCTTTGGTGCTGTGCTGTACTGTACATCGCCATTTGCAGGTGAGGATATTATCCACTTCTGCTCGTATTTCCACTTCGTATTATCACGGTACCTCACAGCTCGGACGCCCTGCTATTCCCTATTATTTCCGCCCGACTGCGCACGGAAAGTGCCACGCGTAGTTGTTCTAATCTACGTGGTTTTTTCTACTCTAGTCGTCACGCACGGGGGGCCAAGACGCGACTCATAGCCAATTGACACGCCACCAAAACGGTGGGAGCAGAGATTAAAGTTAGGTAGTTACGTGATCTAGCGAACGTTTCTCTGCCTCCGACGCGTGTTGGATTGGTGGAGAAGGGCCGACTGGCAGCGGGCTGAGGAGGGGGACCTGACATTTCGTTGACGTAGGATCCGTGGGCACGCCCTCTTGGCTGGATTAGAGGGGTTTATTGGGCTAGCAAGCTTTTCCAGGTTGCTTGTTAGGTGATCAGATAACAGTACCAGAGATGCGAATGATGTGGGGGCCTTGGATGGACGGTTGTCTTGTCCGACAATCCGCCCCCAAGGGCTCGTAACGGTTCGCAGATCGTTGGCCTCGACCGTGCGATCGACAGCGGAACTTGCCTCCTATGCCGTACCATCCGATAACCATCGGTGGGTTCGATAACGCAGCTCTCCCCGCCTCTTCCGCTGCCAGCCGAGGACTGGGCGCCGCCGTTGGGAGGGAGGGCCGGTGGTGCTACTGCTTACGTTGACAGGCGGCTGAGGGTGCTGACTGACTGACGTGTGACATGTTTCCTGCATCGGCAGTTAGTCGTAGCGGCGGAGCTTGGTATTGGGATTTTGGGGCGGACAATTGGTAAGCTGCTGTGGTGTCGATAGGGGACTTTGATCTTCACTTGTTTTTTAGACTGGAGAAAAAGGGGGTCCGAGTTGCGTGGTAATTTGGGAAGCTAGTTTCGGATATGATATCTTGTTTAGCGTTGTTATTTCCCAGTGCAATCTAGGAAAAAGTTGATGATCGCTCGCTGGGGCTGTCTTAAATTTGATTTGTAAGGGTTGCTTTGAAGGATCTCATCCTGTCTCAAATCGTTGCCCGACGTCCCAATAAGGGGGTAGTATGTTCGGAAGAGCGGAACAAGTATTCCCCGCAAGGATCCGCGAGCTCCCCGACATCCCCACAATGGAAATACGCTCGATACGATACATAGTGCCGTTTCTTAACCAAAACAACGGGACTCACGGACTCACGGACTTGAACTTGATTGCGATGTCCACCCTCACCCCTTCCCCCATCACGAACCCCCTCAAAGTACAGTACATCGCTCTACTTCCACGACAAATCCAAACCCATAAACCCATAAAAAAACCCATGCGCAAGTGCGCCACCTCAATATCTCAATACCACTCTGCCTCGCCGCGCGTATAATCTCCCCCATCACCAGAATTCCAAA
Organism: Pseudogymnoascus verrucosus; assembly: GCF_001662655.1. Taxonomy (NCBI): domain Eukaryota; kingdom Fungi; phylum Ascomycota; class Leotiomycetes; order Thelebolales; family Thelebolaceae; genus Pseudogymnoascus; species Pseudogymnoascus verrucosus. The sequence continues at coordinate 17,983 of NW_017263682.1, forward strand.
TCCCCCCCCCCAAACCCCGTGCCGTGCACCCATACCATACCCACTGGTTATACTCCAGAAGTGGGTGTGCGGGGTACAGCAAGTACATGGCCCTCACTCAAGCCTCGCACCCAGGTCCAGCCCAGCCATCGAGACGTCATCGACAGCCAGCGTATCCGCTCCCTCCCCGAAGCGCTGCACAGCCCCCCTCGGCCGTCCTCTCGCCGGTGTGCAGTTGCTGCATGCATGTATACGCGGCATGCAGCGTGTCTAAGAGGGCATCAGGCAGGTAGCAAGCCAGATCCCGATTTCCCCTTCACCGTTCCCTACGGACGTATAGTCTGGCATCATCGCGGTGGCTTTGTTGGGGGGAGTCGGGGTCGGGGTCGGGGTTCAGTGGAACGGCCGAACCAGGCCACGAGGGGGGGTCGCAAGGGGGTTGCAGGCAACCAACGACGATGCAGGGTCGATTGGCATATCTAGCCTGCGCACTTGGCGGTGATTTGATGGGATTCCATTTCGCTAGGAGGTTGGTGGTTGTGATGCGGAGTTAGCTGCTTATTTCCCTTAGTTTGCGGGTAGGGGTGTGTGCCACCGTTGCAACAGAGACCTGGAGAGGTGTGCTGGGTTGTGGTGATAGTCACTGGGTTGACTTGCTTTACTGGATTCACTGCTACTATGGCCCGTATTGCTTTGGGGATCAACGGTATCGGGGATGAGGTGGGGCTGCAGTACGAGATATTGTCTCAAAGGTTGATCTAAATCAATCGGTGGGTATGCGTTTTCAGCTTTCTCGTGTTTTCAAATCCTCGAAGTAGGTCTCCATCTGCTGGGCAATATGCTTGCCCCTGACTGAGAGAGGTTGTTGTGGGAGCCCTCGTTGAGCTGGCAAAGACCAGGTATTTGCTTTCTCTCCTTTCTCTCCTTAGCTCAAGGAATAGAACATAGGGCCCCTAGCCTTCAGGTATTACTTACTCTAGTTTGTTGGGTGTTTTGCCCACAGTTTCTACAGCTTCACGTCCCCTGAAGCGCTCTCTTTTTATAATTCCCATTCATTTGCTTCTCATTGTTCGTTGCTTGTATTTACGAGCACCCCCTGGCACAGAGAATGCTTTTTCTTCACTCTGCCAGTTAGTTCTTGAGACGTTTCTGTAAATAGGGGTTTTTCTATGGTCAGACTTCTCTTCGATAGGGGTTCCTACTGAGGGTTTATTTCATTACGCAACTGAGAAAGCTTGAATCCTTGTCTCTATCTTCATTCTTGCAATTCTACAGAGGAGAGTAACTTGCGAAGAGTTCAATATTGAGCGTGGATAGAACTGTATCTCAAGAAACCTCAACAGTAGGCTATCTAAATCCCAAAGAACCCCTTTTGGGACTCTCAGGGCCATCTCAAACTGTCCGGTCCATACGCAAACCCATATTGAACAAGCTCAAGAGTTTTTCTCCTGTCACAAGGCTAACTCATCGTTTCCATTTCAATCATTTCCTGAACGAGCAAAAATCCCAAATGTCCATCAAGCTTCATACATATTTCAAGGACCGAATCTCTCCTGGCAAGGCCATCCGACATCAGAAGCTATGCTGGAGAGTTTGTCGCGGGTAGCAATGAATGCTAGAGTTCTACTTTGGTCTGTTGAGAAACACAAACCAGGAACAGGCTGCCCGTATACCGCCCGTCAACATGCATATCCAACCCAGAATGTGAGTTTTTTCAACTTCTACTCTCATGGATGGTTTTTATCGCAAGGTGGCCTACTTCTTCATATTGTGCTTCGATTTATTCTTCTGATGCGTGTCTATTCGGGCTCATGTAGCCATTTTACTTTAGCCCTTCGAGCAAATTGCAAAGCCAGTCTCAATCGCCTTCTCTTCATTTATTTGAGCACAATATACGGTCTCTTGTCCTGTGAGATGGGGAATTGCACATGCTGGTGGGCTCATTCTCCTCTATCTCCCTGATCCGCTTCCCTTTGTCAAATAGACTGCCCCTGATGGATAAATTCCTCATTCCCCGAGACCGGACGTACTGCCGAAGCCAGACAATTGTCGGAGGCTTACGCTGTTCGTTCCAAGTGCGCCCACACTCCCGAACTCCTGCCGTGGCCCTTTTAGTGGGCGAGCAGCAACAGCGCAGCGGTGTTAGCAAGAAGACGTCCCTTGTCGCTCTGTTCTGCTGTCACCGAATCACTGCTGTCACCATCCTTCCGCTTCTCCACCGTCACCACAGCTCTGTGGTGATCAGCCCACCAGCGGTGAAGGGTGGCTGGATAGCCCGAGAGTTGAGAAGGGGTGCCGGGAGAGTCTGCGCGGCTGCCGCTGGACTGGACGACCCAGTTTGCCGTGCGGTCTGCAGCCTCGATGTGCACGAAGTTCGTGGAAGACTATAAACTACCCATAGCGTCATCGATATGGTGCCTTAGATTATGGGCTTAGATGATGGGGGGTCGCTACGCTTGCTCGGAAGACGATGCTCACATGAACAAGATCATCGTACCTCAACGTAACCTTGAGGTTGACAATATATTCACCAGTGCTAACTAGGAACCCAGCTACGTCTTCAAGGTGGTTGTTGTTCACACCAGCATCGTTCGGGGCGTTAACCCAATATACTACGCCGTGCTCCAGGAGCTCACGATTGGTTTCCCAGCTGGAGATCCCAGATATATTTGTCATTTACGCTAGGCCGTGTTGGAGATTGGCATATGAGGGTGTGCTCGGATCCATAAGATCCAGTCAGTGGAGTTGAAATGAGATTCACCTTATTTTATAGCTGCGTTCCAGACATATTGGCTTTCTCAAAACTACGAGCAATATAACATGTAAGCCACCTATCAAATGATCTCATCCATCATTACTACAACTGAAGCCCTGCGCCGAGTCCAAAATCCGGTAATTCTCCTAGTATATAACGCTCCAGTGAGTTAACCTTGATGCCTCAGGAAAGACATGGGAAGAGATCCATCCGTGAAGCTTTTTGCTTTCTTTCGAAAATATAGGAATGGGATTGGGTGTGGAAATATGGGAGCGGGGACTGGTAGGAGTGAGGAGTGAGGAGTGAAGTCCTGCCTTCGCGACTAGAATACTGTCTGTCACTGCATTTCTTGTCACCGTTGTCTTTCTGCCGTCATTCCTAATTCTCACCAGTGGTAGCAAGGTCATCAAGTACGTTAAGGGCATCCGCTTCTTCTTACGGCTATTATGCTCGAGTGCAGAGCCAGAGCGAAGAGCCACGACGGCACGCACATGTATCAGATGCCATCATTAGCGTATGGCGATGCAGTGTTGCTAGATGAGGCGTATCTCGGACAAATTTATGTCGGTCAACCTACATGTCAGCCACTTCTAGTGATCCTGTCTATCTCAACCAGCTTCTTCAGATGATGAACATCTTGACACGCTACGGCTCCTTATAATTCCAAACATGGAAATATGAAGTATGGTAATTCCAAGCATGGAAATATGAAGTATGGTAATTGCATCAAGAGGTAAAATTCACTGCTATATTTTCTCTCCGGTAAGTTGGTGAGGTAAGTAACAACTTTCCCATCTGTCTTGCACCTCTCAAACCACAAGAACAGCGCGATATGAGGGTCTCCAATAGCTAGTTTCCGGTAAATGGCTCATCTTGGTATCACTATTATCTGATATTATCCTGATATCCGAACTTACCGGCTGGCTTTTCAACACGCGCAACAAGATCCGATCTAGCTTCCTAATATCCTTTCTCCAACTGACACAGCTTCGACTCCAGCATCAGCTTTGGAGAGAACTATCACTGTTTCTGAGATATCGATCAATCTGGGCGATATATTCTACGGCAGAGATGCTATAGGAGAAATCCCCATGCGCATTCAAACGACTATTTCTTATTTACTCTCCACGCCCGCCTTCTCCCTCCCCAACCAGCCCCTTGGATCTTTTGATCACCTATAAATAATGCTCACCGCGCAACCATGTAATAAACAGCCCACAAAGAGAAAATTCAGGAACTCCACGGTCTGAGGCCCCAAAGGAGGATAGATGCGGGCAGGGTCAGGCCATCACGTCCCTAGGAACACACACTGGCGTACAATTAGATTTACCCAAAACCTGCCGTCTACGATCAGCATCGTAATTATAACAACAATAGATTACCATTGATATCACCACTTTTGGACTTATTCGTCTGTGATATTACTACTGCATCGTTTACAAATGGGGGTCTAATCCAGGATCAGACCTCGGACAAGACCTCTTACATTATCATTCGGAATATCACTATTTTCGGAGTCCCGAACGAAAGCTGTTTGTTCTCGCTGCCGCCACCGCCGCTCTCTTGTCACCGGTCGTTCTCACTGCCACCCCCTTTCGAAGGTTGATGTGCGTTTATGCAGCGATGGGACATAGATAATAACGATGCTAGTGAGGTTGGATGCGACGGTTTCGGCGGTTCTGTGGTGCCGGTGGTAGTGTTGATGGTGCTGATGGTAGGAAGGTCGAGGGTGAAGCTAGGGGATTTACATGCGGTCGTACGCGTGGCAGAAGGTTGTTCAAAAAGTCTTCCGCAAGGTCTGCTCCTGTTCTGACGAGATCTTCATATAAATTTATTTCGATTTTGCGATGTATTCTGTCCGATGGATGGATTCGTGCATGCAAGCCCTCTCTTTCGCCTTAATTATAATCGGACTTGTGGCTATCTTCCCTTCGGGAAGGCAGATTTGCAGTTTATGTCTTCAAAACCAAGTCGTCATGGGGTGGATACGCTTATATCCACATTGGGTGACATTCTTTCAAGTCTTGGAGGGAAGTAAGCTCTTCCAGTTTACTTTGCTAGTAATAGACAGTCTCGATCGTAGATTTGTTCGAAAAACGTGCCGAGAAGCTCAAGGATACTTTGACAAGCGCTGCATCTGATGGAAGGGGTGTTCGTGGACAGTGCTCATGATGAAGGCAAATTCCTCGGGCTCCTCTCGCACAACCAAGACGTGGGGAAGGCCCATTCGAACCGGCGATAATGGGGGATATGTTACCGTCCTCCACCAACCATTGAGATGTGATGACGAAGGTCGACTATCTCTACAACAATATCCAAGTCTTGGGTCTTGCTGCTGGGCATTGCCAACTCGTAATTGCTTCCATCCTTTGGTACAACTCCGACCAACTATCTGAGGTGGATTTGAATATATGTCTAATAATCTGCTATCGATTCTGACCAATTCCCCCCGCCTCACTATGTACAAATAAATATTAAGCAATCTATCACCACTCTTTTATATAGACATATGAAATCTCTTATTTGTGTTGGTCGAATAGAGGATAAGTTGGCAGGTAAAGGGTAAAGTTCTGCTGAATTTATAATTGTTGAAATGAAAATGATTTTATATCACAAAAAAAGATATTGACGTATAAAAAAAACAATACTCGACTTCCCCTCTATTGTTTCTCAGCAACCCCTTCACTACAGCATTTATTTAAAATAAAAGTACTCCATTCCACCACACTACAAAAATTAACTCTTCTCCCCCGTCCCATCCGTATATATTAAAAGAAAATATATACACCAAAAAAGCAAAAAGATAATTGAACAGAGTGGGACTCGAACCCACGCCACTTTCGTGACCAGGAAACTATATGAACGAATCACATGTATTAAGGTATAACCTTAACCTGGCGCCATAACCATCTCGGCCATCTGTCCGGGATGTTTGTTGATGGTTTGGGGCGCTTATTACGTCTTTTGTATGTCACTGATTTTTCTGTGTCCGTGTGTGTGGGGCACGCCGAAACTTTTTTTTTAGCAGGGTGGGAAAAATAAGGGTTTAGGTCAGGTGACTCGAGGCGGCAACCAAACTTTCAATTAGAGTGCCAAAAAAACGCCCTGGGTTTATTGTTTCTTCTCGACTGGAAGGAGCGACACAGCAGGCAGTAAACTTAAAAGAAAGTAATATATTTAATAACTAATGTAGGCCTCATCAGCCAAAAAATTAACATGGTATCATATACCATATAAAAAAGACAAAAAATAATGAACAGAGTGGGACTCGAACCCACGCCACTTTCGTGACCAGGAAACACAACATGATAGAATCACATGATATTAAGGTATAACCTTAACCTGGCGCCATAACCATCTCGGCCATCTGTCCGATGATTGATGGTGGTTCAAGCGTAGATGGGTATATATACCCTAGCGAAGGCGGGAAAGGACAAATTTTTTTCTCAATGCCCGTCATGGCTGGGAGGTGAGAATTATGATGATGATGCTTCAATGCGCATCTACTCATCGGGGGGGTGGGGGGAGGTCTACGTGTTGGGGTTTCTACGAGCTTCACTTTTACAATTCCCCGACGGGCCCCCAATCCCCAACCCATCTTCATTTCCCATTCCCTCTCCTTCCCTCCTCGGATCTCCCATCCATCCCTCCGTCCGTCCTCGTCCCCAAATCCCCCGCTCGCTCTCAAAAGGCCCGACCGGCATCTCTTAAAAAAATAACCGTTTTCGGAATCCCATAAGTCCGCCTCCAAGACTTCCGAAGTAGGCAACCAAGGCAACCAAGGCAAGAAAAGCAAAGAAAAGGAAAAAATCCGAAATTAAGGCCGCGCCCGACTTCACCCGAAAGGTGCCTCTCTATCTCTGCAACGTAGTGAGAAATGGAGATGACTCAAGTCTTGGCCGCCCGCGCGCCTGTTGTCCGTGTGGCTGGGTCGGTTGTGGTTGGGCTGAGGACACGACACGACACGCGATGGAATCGAGTAAGTCCGTGCTAGCTAACATTCTGGGTTGGAGGGACAGCTCCGAAGTCGCAGAGGCGGGGGTCTCCGGTTTTTACTTCTCTGGTGGTTTAGGTTTCTGTGTGGTGGTTAGGCGAGGTGAGGATGCGATATGATTGGTTGGATTGTCGCGGGGGCCACTGAGTAATTCTAAGGTGTCACTGTGGCCGCCGAACTGCAATGGGAAGGGAGAGAGGGTTTATCGGGAGGATATGAATGGGTTGGTGGTAGGTTGGAGCCTGGGGGGATAGAGTTTGTTATGTGATGCGTGTATGTTATGAGATTATGAGTGTGTGAAAGGCGGGGTTGGGGGTTATTTGATGTGTGTATGTTATGTGTATCTATAATCTCAAATCGTGCTGCAAGTGAGAGCAGGCAGGTACAGCGGATAGGAGAGATATTGGCAATATCTCAGAAACGGAAAGGATAGACAAGGGAGACAGACGGGGGGGTGATGTGATATATGTGTTTCTTTTCTCTCTTTCGTGCAACAGCCCGGCGCAAAGCCCATCTTGTCATTCTAGAAGCCCAGTTACAGTATTATATCCTATGAACAGTCTCAAAATCCCATACCAAGCCTCCCATGTCCCAGCGCCGAGAGCATTGGCATTTCCCACCCTACGTACTTGGCGAACGCACCATCCGCCTATGCCCGACCAACTCCTGCTCAGCGGTTTCCAAATTCCCATATCCCCGTTTCAAGGGAACAGCACCAACTGAGTAAATCCCCGTTACAAGCCTAGAGTAGAGTACATGCCTAGAGTACAGTACACCCCCCGTACCCCTTCGCGCCGCATCGTCATTCCCCACCCCTCGCACGCGCAGTCGCGTGTCTCGACCCGCGCCTCCCCAGCCTCATCAGCGCACAGAATGACGTTCTAGCGCGCTCCCTTGCTGCGTCCTCGCAGACAGATGGCTACGTAGAGTACAGTACGTACCATCTGTCTCTGCTGTCCAGGCAAATAGGAAAGCGAGATCGGTGTTCCAAATCTGGCGCTAAGGCATGTTTGTTGGTGAACCCCTGCTCGAACCCTCGGCTGCGGCGATACTAGCTTTATCTTTGAAGGCGAGTAGAGCCAATCGGGAGACGGGATACGGAGGAGAGATAAGGAAATGCAGGGTGTTGGCGGCGGGGGGGGTTAGGGACGACATCGACATGTCGGTCATGGTGGTGGCGGGCCAGTAGGAGGGGGCGGTTGGAGGTGCCCGATCGGAGTACAGAGATACAAGGGGGGTAGGGGTGGGGATTTAGGCTGGAGGGGGGGTTGATGCTTATTTTGAAGTGGTGGTGGGACGGAAGGAGGGATAGGGATGCGATTGAGGATACGGTATCGTATATTGTATGTATTGTATGTATTTGTTGTAGATGGGGGATATGGGGGGATATGGGGTAGAAGTATGGGGTATGAGCTGGGGGATGCGTGGGAGAAGACCGGTAGATACTGCATTGTTGTTGTGTTTTGTCCAGTGTCGTGTGTGTTCTGTGTTCTCTCTTCCTTGACTCGCCGAGGAGAAATTCCTTCTTTCTGCAGCGGGTAGACGCATACACAGACAACAGCCAAACAGCTACCACTGACACGAGCACTTACCGGTGGCGACAGCAAGCACCAAATTCTCCTCCACTCTCCTTCCTCCGAAAACGCCCTCGACGGCGAACCGCACCCGACAAACGGATACTTTTACCCGCCGCGGCGGATAGAGTGTGGGGACTGCCCCGATCGACACCGGAACCCTGTTAGTCGAGTTAGTCCGACTTAGCCCTCCTCCCAAAGTCTCTCTCTTAGTCGTGCCTGTTACTCGACCGAAAAGGCCCTATCTTGGAGAGATAGAAGACCCAAACCCTTGCAATGAAAACAAAATCAAGCTCCCCACTCACTTCTGCCACCCACACTCCCCCCCTTGCCCCCCTACCCTTTCCGTTCGGAGCTACCCCACCGAACCCGCCACGCTCTTGTCCTCTCCCTCCGTCTTCCTCCTAAGGGCTCCAAGGAGATAAAAAGACCAAGACTTCCCACAACCATCTTCTTTCTTCTTTTCATCCTCCTCTGTCCACTCTCATCCATAAACCAAAAACTATTCTCTTCCATTGACATACCTGCCATATACCCAACCCGTGATATTATAGAGACGGACAATCGAGAGACATCAATCCTCACTTACAACTTTATCTCACCTTCCCAAACCAACCCTCAATCAACATGTCTAACCTCGCACACGAGCCCGAGTTCGAGCAGGCTTACAATGGTATGTCCCACCCAGCCTGCCTCCTCACACTTGCCCAGATCGCCACCCGCAATCAATGCCTCTTCCATCGCCCGGAAAAATCGAATTGTAACTGACTTTCCCCCTCAGAGCTGGCCTCTACCCTCGAGCACTCCTCCCTCTTCGAGAAGCACCCCGAATACAAGACCGCCCTGAAGATCGTCTCCATCCCAGAGCGTGTCATCCAGTTCCGCGTCGTCTGGGAAGACGACAAGCTCCAGCCCCAGGTCAACCGCGCCTACCGTGTCCAGTTCAACGGTGCTCTCGGCCCATACAAGGGTGGACTCCGTTTCCACCCCACTGTCAACCTGTCTGTCCTCAAGTTCCTCGGATTCGAGCAAATCTTCAAGAACGCTCTCACCGGTCGTAAGTTGCAGCCCCCACTCTCACGTGACCCGCTTCGCCACTCGGCGGAAACCGGAGCGAGACCAACTTTTTCCAAGAACAGAGCGCTGACGTCATGAAACAGTTAACATCGGCGGTGGCAAGGGTGGAGCCGACTTCGACCCCAAGGGAAAGTCCGACAATGAGATCCGCAAGTTCTGCGTCGCTTTCATGCGCGAGCTGAGCAAGCACATTGGCGCGTACACTGATGTTCCCGCTGGTGATATCGGTGTGTCCGGCCGCGAGATCGGATGGCTGTTCGGCGCCTACCGCGCGCACCGCAACAAGTGGGAGGGAGTCCTGACCGGCAAGGGAGGAAGCTGGGGTGGATCTCTCATCAGGCCCGAGGCCACTGGATACGGTCTCGTCTACTACGTCGACCACATGATTGAGTACGCCGGCCAGGGTTCGTTCAAGGGCAAGACCGTCGCCATCTCTGGATCTGGAAACGTCGCCCAGTACGCCGCGCTGAAGGCCATTGAGCTCGGTGCCACCGTTCTGTCGCTGTCCGACTCTGCTGGTTCGCTGATTGCCAAGGAGGGCAAGTACTTCACACCCGAGGATATCGAGGCCATTGCCGCCCTGAAGGTCAAGCGCGAGTCGCTGTCTTCGTTCGAGTCCGCTTCGTACGAGTTCATCGAGGGCGCCCGCCCATGGACCCACGTCAAGGTCGACATCGCGCTTCCCTGCGCCACCCAGAACGAGGTTTCCAAGGAGGAGGCCGAGGCTCTCGTCGCCAGCGGCGCTAAGTTCATCGCTGAGGGCTCCAACATGGGTTGCACCCAGGAGGCCATCGACGTGTTCGAGGCTACCCGCAAGGAGAAGAAGAACGGTGCTCTCTGGTACGCGCCCGGCAAGGCCGCCAACGCTGGTGGTGTCGCTGTTTCCGGACTCGAGATGGCCCAGAACTCGCAGCGCATCAGCTGGACCACCGAGGAGGTCGACAACAAGCTCAAGGACATCATGAAGGATGTCTTCCAGAACGGTCTCAAGACCGCGCAGGAGTACGTCCCCAGCGCCGAGGGCGAGTTCCCATCCCTCGTCGCCGGCTCCAACATCGCCGGTTTCCTCAAGGTCGCCGACGCCATGCACAACCAGGGTGACTGGTGGTAGATGCTTTGTCGTCTAGACACTGTCCGATTGTTTGTCTTGCGTTTTTTGCGTGTTTGTCATGTCTTTTTTTGCGAGTTTGGGTCGGCGCTGGGTTTGCGGATGATATCAACTTGCTTTCACGCTGCTGGGGCTGGGGGAATATCTGAAATGAAAGAAATGGGAAATGTATAGAATGCATGAAAGAGTTTGTCGTTGCGCGTGCGGGGCAGCGCTGGGGGCTGGGGTCTTTGCAAGATCCGTCCTCTGTACATAGCTTACGAATTTCATGAAAAAAGTTAAAAATTACCTTTTGCTGTGCCATCCTGCTTCCTCGCGTGACCCTGCCATTCCTTCCTCGCGCCATTTCGCCGCGCCTGGACTTCTTCGACCTCGATAGAACCGCCTCGTCGTACAGTGCACTCACCCCCACCCAGGCATCAATCCCCAAGTGCGCGCCCCCAACTTACTTATAATATAAGCTCCTTCTCTAAAAGCGGTGAGTGGGCCTTCCCCCCTTCCCCATTCCGCAGGGCGCGGCTTGTCGCGGCTGCAGCTGCACGATGCAGACGTAATCAGGGGGGTGAAAGTGGGGAAGCGACCCCGCACTTTTTAGGTAAGTAAACCCCCAAAAAAACACTGCATCTCACGATGAGAGGGAAAAATGGGAAAAATGGATTGGGTGATCGTGGTGCGTTGATGTGATTTGTGCAGGTGTTGGGGGGTGGAGGGGGGAGTTAGGTAAGTAGTGTTTTGTTTTTTGTTGGGGTTGGAGAGGTTGGAGATCGTGTGCGGAAGGTGGTACCCCGGTGTTGGTGTTTGATGGGAGGGAAAATACTTTGGGGTTATAAATCACAACATAACATACTGTATCATGTATTTTTATTCAGGTTTATGTTTGCTCCTTCCCTTATTACTTTGCCATAGTTATATCCATCGCTCTTTCCCTTTATGTGACTTACATAATCCTTAAGGAAAGAGCCAATGGGAGGTTCCTTCCATTTGACTTCAGTTATCACACGACCAGTGCACCCGTGCTTTGCTCCTTCCCCCATTCCCTCGCCGTAGCTATGCCCATCGCTCCTTCCCTCTATGTCCCTTACATAACCTGAAAAATGGAAGGAACCAATGGGATGCTCCTTCCCTTTTTGACTTCAGTTATCACAGCAATACACAAACGCCTTCCCCTAATAATAGTTCACATGTATAGAATCACTTTGGCACATTAGATACTGAGAAGAAGAAGAAGTATAATTCCCGCCTTGCCAACTCCAAAATCTAACACACTAAAATCCTCCATTATCCCTACGTAACATCTAACCTTCCCCCATACCCCCAGTGGCGCATCTCGCTCTACGAGATTTGCACCACCATCGGTCCAGCAACCGTAATATCATCCGTGAGCACACCCGTCGCTGGTCCTGCGCTCGCAAGGAAAACAAACACATCACCCTTCAAGATCTGGGGAACCTGGCAGTTGCCTCCGGTCAATGGCACGAAAACAGCTCCACCGGGCGCGCCACCATTGACAAACGCACAGTGCGTTGCGCCCTGCGCGGTGCTGGCAACAGCAAGTTGTGCGTCGGCGACAATGGCGGATGCGGGGGTAGTGGAAGTCATAGCGGGGAAGGGGGTGATTTTAAGGTTCGATCCATCAGGGCAAGCAGTGATGAACGGCGCAGCGAGGGAGAAGACAGCGCGGGTGCCGAGAGGGGTATCGAAGGGGTTTGGCACCGCAGCGACCTTGGTGAGGGTGCGGATGAGAGTCTGATGTCTCGCCTCGACGGTAAGGATGCTGCCTGCAGCCGTGAGGATGGCGGGGGCGGCGACGAGCGGGGCGGCGCCGAGGTAGGCGCTGATGCCGACAGCTTCGAGGACGGAGGCGGTGGCGACCATCTCGGCGGCGGTGGTGAAGCCGAAGTTGTAGGTGCAGGGAGCTACGGGCTTGACGCCCTGGGCGGAGATGGCGGCGAGGAGGGTGGTGACGTGGGTTTGCTCGGTGGCGCCGACTTGCTTGAGAGATACGAGATCCTCAGCTGTGAGGCCGAGAGCGGCGAAGTCGGAGTCGGGGAACTTGGCGAAGCCGGTGCGGTAGAATTCGGCTTCGAGGAATTCGAGGGTCAGGGCGCTGGGAAGTGTTAGTGGGTGGACGGAGAAGAATAGGGGGAAGGAGGAACGAACAATTGCAGGATGTCGACATCGCTGATGCCTGCTGCGGTGGCAAGATCATTGGAAAGCGCGCGGGACCTGAGAGTGCTGTAGGAGCCGGAGGGAAGGGCGGCGGCGAAGGCAGCGAGGCCGAGAGTGGCGGCCGAGGCGAGGGTCTTGAAGCTAGGCATATTGAGGTAGAGAGATGGGATTGTATTGAGTAATGTGGCTGTAGGTAGGTTGATGGAGACGTCGAAGTATTCGAGTGTATAGTAGATAGACCGGCGTTGAGCAACAACTTTCTCTTCTTTCTCGAATATTAAAAATATTAATGTTATAACAAGACCAGCTTCCGTTTGATTCTCAGAAAAAAAGATTGTATACAGGACTCAGGTCAGGTGTCAAAAAATGGGTCGAGTAAGGTTTATAATAATAATAATAAAGCAGAACCAGCGCTTGTTTGGACAGAATCGAAAATGTTTGGAGAGATCGCAAAGAATGAGTGACGACGATGTGTAGACGGACGAGGAGAGAGAAAAAGAACCTCCAACAAATATGGGCGAGCACCCCCATTAAAGCCTACCGCCCAGCCCGGAACAGAGACCCCTCGCTCTATCCGGCCTCTCTCACGACCCCCATCCCCTTCTCTTAGCTCCTTGGCCTCAGGAACGACGACCTTCCGTTCTCCGTCCCCAATACCCACGATGGCCTCATAAACAGCCACTCAGGACCCTCAACGGGCGCAATTTGTTTTGCCAGGCCGCGCGCATGCGAACAAACTCTAATCACCCAGCCAATCAGGTGTGCAGACGAAAGCATTAAGCAGCGAGCACTACTGCGACAGCTCGAGCGCGGCGGTGACGTTTGGCGTCGTGAAACTCGGATGGCCTCAGATGTGGTCGGATGAGGTTGCACGCGGTCAGATGTGTCAGCCTTGTTTGGGATGTGGGCAGCCTTGCATGATAGTGGGGGCTGTGGCCAATTAGGCGGGCTGCAGGTGGCCCTTGGTGGCCCCTGTGGTCCCCTAGAGGTCCCTGAAGGTGCGTGTAGGTCCCTGACACCACGGATCGGTGATGAGCCGTATCTGAGACCCACCAAAGTCGGTGTTTTATATCGGTTTGATTCACATTTGAGGCTTGTCGCCAAGTCTCTTGACAGCTTACGACACACGGGACAAAGAGGATTGACTGGCCATACGGGCCCCTGGAACACTTTTCATCCGAAGGTTCACTTACCCGGGCGGCAGATGGTCTATCCAGCACAACAGTTTATCCAGAACGAACAGTTTGGGACCAATTGTGGCTAGTCAATTTGGATTGATTAGAGATTAAGTTGATGCGAGACTAACAGAGATACTGAATTTAAGCTACTTTGTATAAATGCACGACGCTAATAGCGAGAAAGACCAGAGTACGGCACCTGCTATGGACGTTTTCCATAACACCATATTGTGCCAACATTGCTTTATTCCACCACTCCCGTCCCAAGCCCAAACTCAGTAGTATGGCCGGCTGTCTACCCCATCCCTATCTGACAAACTTGAACTGCCTTCCTCCAAGATAGGCAAGACAACAAGTGTTTGGTTCAGCCATTCTGTAAACGAGCGCTAATAATTCGCCCGCGTCGCATCGTACGCAGCGCGGGGGTGTATGGTATGAACGAGTGGACGGCGAATAGTTATCGCGAATCGTTATTGTATGGCCAGTTGAGGCAGGCTACGCCATTTAAAGAGCGTACGGGTTGAGAGAGCGGATCGTAAGGCAACTACAACAGGGTTAGTTTGGGGTTCAAAATGAGAGCATAGCAGAGAAGGACGTACGGAGGGCTTTTGCTGAGATCAGTCTTCAGGATGACAGGCACACGGGTCATCTCCTTCACGTCTTGAATATACTCTCCGTTCTCTTCTCTCAAAGAGAAGAACTTCAGATACTTCTCCTTGTTGCTGGTCTTAGCTGACGCAGACTCAGCAATAGGCACCTTCGAGTCTGAACGAGTTCGGTGAAGGTCGCCGCTTGCAGTCAAGGAGTTTTTGGTTGGCGATGGTGGAACGCTCTGCGTTGGTCGGTTCCCGAGGGAGACGCCCTGAACGCTTTCCGCCAAATCAGAAACGTTGTCATCATCGTCATCGTCGAAGAGAGCGTCAACGGCATCAGTAGACATGGTTCCAGTCTCCATCTGCTTACGCTGGGCCTCCTCACGATCCTTCCTTGCGCGTTCAGCCACGGCCGCCTCGCGAGCCGCAAGGCTAGCATTGGCGGTGCGCTGAGAGACACCGGGTCTTGGGCGCTCATCCTCAGGAACGTACGCCGAAGATGGAACGCCCTTCTCCCAGTACAATTCCAAGACTCGCTCATTCTTGCGGAACTCGGCCTTCTTCAGTGGCAGTTGATCGCAGTGGACACGCTTTTCGAAACCATATTCAGGGATCAGGACATCGAATGCGGACTCATAGACGGCGAGGACAATGCCCTCGCTAATGAGGTCCTCACCAAGGTCCTCTCTCTTCTTGTCCATGATTCTACAAGACTCAATGTGGACACTCTGCTCCTGAGCATTCTGCGCGGAGTCCTTCTTGGTGTTACACGACTCGGTGGCCTTGACAAGAGCGTCAATGTCCTCGTTATACTCGATCTTGCCCTCCGACAGCACAGATTCAAGTTGGCGGTGGACAACAATGTCTGCGTAACGACGAGACGGGTTCGTGAAGTGAGTGTACAGCGGAAGGTTGAGAGAATAATGAGGGTGGAGGTGCTCCAAAGTCCTACCTGCAATGAAATACTTTGCACGAGGGATGGCCTTGACCAGAAGAGTCTCCATTCCCTTACGGATCTCGGAGTCGTCAACTTTGAAAAGACTGTTTTGCAGCGTACCACTGCTCGTGGTGTCGATTTCGTACCCAAGAGCGGTCATGCGATCAGCAAATGTCCGAAGCCTACGGGGGTTTGGGGCCCCTTGTCGGCGGAGGAGTGCCTTCTCAGGAAGTCCGTGAGCAATCTTTTGAGCAACGTAGGTATTGGCCTTGTGCATAAGCTCCTCAATCAGCTCATGCGAAGGCGTAGAATCGAAGATGTTGGCTTCGACTGGGACATTCTCATCATCGAGCTGGTACATCAGCCGCAGGGGCGCAATAGTTTCACCCTCCGAGCCCAGACGAGCTTCACGGAATTTCCGGGAAACAGCCTTTCAAAAGAGTTAGTAATGGTCAGTGAGTAAGCATTGGGATGAATGTACTAACCTGCAGTATCTGAATATCCTTATCACTAATGCCGTCAAGCTTGACGTTTCCTTGACCTGAAAGAACAGCATCGACTTCACGGTAAGAAAGCTTGCCAGTGCTCTTGATGATACTTTTACCAATCCAAATATCATCATCGGCCACCGCTCCAGTAAGAGTGTTGACTTTGAAGACAACACTAACTGTAAGGCGGTCCTCTCCTGGGATCAGAGAGCATACATCGCTTGCGATCTTGGGTGGAAGCATGTTGCACGACCTGTTCATCAAGTAAACTGCAGTGCCACGCTTCTTAGCCTCTCTGTCAACAAGCGAGTTCGCCTTGATGAAGTGAGCAACATCCGCGATATGAATGCCTATTTCAATCTTTCCATCTACTTCGCCCTTGATGTGGATTGCGTCATCCAACTCATTGACGCCGTTAGGATCGATTGTGAAGGCCTTCTCGTCCCTGAAATCACGACGAGAAGCAATGGCAGCTTCATCCTCCTTGGCCAGAGACCATTCATCGAGATTGATGCTTCTAATAACGGCATCAGAGAACTCGTCCGATGCGAAGTTGTTGTCTCTCAATAGGGCATCAGTCTCCACCTTCAGTTCGCCCATCTTACCCAGCATCTCAACGAGAGTACCGAATGGATGGAGGGAAGTGATAGGCCAGCGCTTGATACATGCGACAAATATACGGTCGGCATAGTCCTGGTGCTTCTCTACGAAGTCCCTTGGTGCCTGCTCTGTCGGAATAGCAATCAATGGAACACGCTTGTCGGTAGGCTTAAACCACACAATCTTTGGCTTATCTTGCTGCCTCTGCTCATGGTGGCGCCCAGAATTGCCATCACGGGCTTGTCGCTCGGCTTCTTGCTTCTCCTTGGTGGCCTGGCTACTAGGGCGAAGGAGACCAAGAGTCCCTGAGAACATCTGGCCGGCGACACGTTCAATGACAGCAACGATGTGGCCAGCGTACAATGGCTTCTGCTCGTCATTAACCTCCTCTTCTTCGACAAGCAAAAGGCTTTGGCCTTCAACCTCAACATCATCGTTCTTCTTTTGAGTTGGGCGCTGTCTCAAGCTACCTCTGCGTCGGATTCCGCCTTCGCCAGTATTCGAGTTATCGTCACCATTGGAATTATCACGGTGAGACCTCTCTGCGTTGCCACTGTTGGAACCGCCACGAGTGTCTGTGATGTCCTTGCGCTTCTTCTTCTCCTCTTTCTCGCGCTTCTGACCCCACACTTCGTCAACATCAAGCAATTCGACGGCGACTAAGTCGCCTTCCAAAGCTCTGTTTCGGTCCTTGCTACCACAGATAAAGATATCGGCGTCCAAGAGGCCGTCTTGAGTCGATACGTATGCATCGCTGCGGTTTTTCTTGTTGACACGAAGGATACCAGAGACTAACTGGCCATCTCCAAGCAATGCTGGAAGAGTGGCTTGCGGAAGGTAAGGAGTAAAGAGTGTCTTGCGCTGCTGTTGTTGCTGTTGCCCTTGGCCCTGCTGTCCACCGTGCTGGCCACCCTGCATGTTAACCATATGCTGGTTGTTCATCTGGGCCGCCTGCAAAGCTTGAAGCTGGTTCATCTGCAGTGGGTTTAACTGTTGGCCAGGGAACATTTGCTGCTGTACCAGAGCCATCTGGCCCTGAGGAAGCTGTACCAACTGTGGCTGTCCGTTGTACTGGAAAGATCCAACGGATCCCATAGGCTGATTAACGCTTCCGCGGTTGCGGTGGCCTGGTTGGAATCCTCCGGCTTGAGGAAGGCCTTGGCCTTGGCCGAAATTACCCATCTGAGCCTGTTGGTCTTGTGGCTGACCAGGACCCCCCGAGATGCTTTGATTTCTCCAATTGCCCTCAAAGTTTCTGGATGAGTTTCGAGCGTGTCCTGCACTACCCTTACGCTGAAAGTCTGTACCTTGGTTGGCAGCCGCGCCCTCGTTGATAGTGGCAGCTGGGAACTGGAAGGAACCGCCGCCACGCATGGAGCCAGCACCACGGCCAGCAGAGCCGACAGCCATACTCTGGCTTCTCCCGTGGGCTCCACCGCGGCCGCCGCGCACATTCAAAGTACCAGGGAACGTGCTTGTAGGTTGTGGTGGAGGGGTTGCTTTGTCATCCGATGGGCTGGTGCCATCGGTAGCTGCAGGAGCGGCACCAGCTGCCCCTGGGATTGGGAACTGGAAGCCAGACGTAGTCCGTTTTTGTTGGGCCAGCTCCGCCGCTTTCTTGGCCTCGGGTAAGGCGAGCGAGTGGCGGCGTTGGTGGCCACCGCCGGGCGGGCCACCTCCACGGCCTCCGCGTGTAGACTGGTTCTCCCGCCCATGTTGTGGATTGTAATCATTATAACCCGTCCCCGAAGTGCCTGATGAGGGCGCTGGGGGAGGGCCCATTCCCATATTTGGCATTGCTGATTGATTTCGGCGATGTGACAATGGCTGTGTCGGAGCTCCCATCGGCACACCCAATTGTTGCTGTTGAAGCTGGTTTGGAAATTGAAATGCATTTTGTGGAGGCATATTCGGCCCTTGTTGCTGCTGTAGGGGGTTGAAACCGCCACCAGGAGGCAGGTGCTGCGTTGGCGGAATCATTCCCATGTTAACATACTGCTGGTGTGTAGCTTGGATCTGCTGCTGTTGTTGCTGTAGCAATTCAATCTGTTGTTGGATGGCAAGTTGTTCCACTACGTTTCGAGAGATGTTAGCTAGTGACTCTATCGTATTTGTAATAGAAAGGGACTGCCTGATGGCTAGAGACAGCTAAGTTGCCCCTGCGCACACGACAAAGACTGGAATGACATACTGCCTGGAGACGAGAACATGCTCATAAGGGGGGTCAACTCTGAAGGACTTCTGCGATGGGCAATATGAAGCCTTCGGCCAGTTGGGCCGAGGACGCCACTGGACGGCTGCTGCGGTTGCTGCTCCATGATGGAGTTCTGAGATATGTTGCGAATTGACGATCCTGATAGCTTGTCCAAGTGAAGTGTGAATGTATTGATTGTATTTGGTGACGTATTTGGCAGCTGTTTGGATAGCTGGCAAAAGGAGGGGGTGGATAGAATCTGGAGCTCTGAAGGAGTGACTCTGAAGATGAAGATGGATAGTATCTGTGGAAGGAGTGGTATTGAGGAAGGAAGGAAGGTGCTATGACGGAAGAGAAAGTGAAGGTTTGGATGGCGGATGTGGGATTGTGGTCGGATACGTTCTTGCCTGCGGTACGGGAGGTATGGGGTTTACCTCACATACCTGTTTCGTAACTGAAAGCGGCTTAGTTGCCTTTCAGGTTACTCCGTACTCAACTTTACAGGGTTAAAGTGGAAAAATGTGATTATGTAAGCTGGTAGCTGTGTTCCAAGTTGGGCGTGAATGGGGTAGTGGCACGTGATACACCGCCCTCACACTATAGTCTGCCTAGTCCCACATTTCTGCCGCCTTTTTGAGACTGTGCCAAACGCGTTCTAACAAGGGACGCCAACAACCTCACCTACGGACCCTCACCTTCATTGAAACTACATCACATCTTTCACAACGGCAAACGACAACAAATTCGGTTTGCCGACATGGCTCATTTCAGAGGGTCGGTCGATGGCACCCCGCCCAGGTCAGGATTCTTCAATTCCTTCGGCTCGGTTCCCAGTCCCGATGGCCATTCAATGAGCCCCGAGGCAGTTCACGAGAACCTCCTTGACACTGCTTTGAGAGAGCACAACCGTGTCCGCGAACAAGCTATCCGCGTATTCCAAAACAACCAGCTGCGAGAGGCGCAGTTGAAATTGTTACAAGAGGAGCGCCAAGAGAAAGAGCGCCTGAGACTTGAACAAGAACTCGCAGACGACCGCGCCCGAATCATCGAACTGCGCAAGAAGACAGTACCAATCCCCGAGCTTCCTCCGCGCGTGAAAACGCCCCCTCCTCCACCAGCGCCACCTACTCCCCCGACTCCAGAACCACCCCAGAAAGCTGCGGCGGCAGTTGCGCAGCCACAAGCTCCCCAGCAAGCCGCTGTTCCCCAAGCTGCGCCAGTTGTGACACAGCCGGTAGCAGTGCCACAAGCGCCTCAAACACTACAACCTGCTCCATCTACAATCCAAGCTCAACCCGTGGCTGCGACACAAGCACCAGCTGCAGCTGCGCCTATCACGATAAGCACCGAACCCCCACCATACATCCTCCCGGGAGCACAGAGATACCTCGAAATACACCAAAACCTAAAACGTCTGCGCCACTTCATTATCGACAATGGCAAGAAAGACCCAGCGCTTAAAAAGAAGACTGGCGAGATGCGCCGCGAAATTAGAAAGTCTGTCGGACAGCTTACGAGCGGGAGGGGAGCAACGACGATACCCGTAAGTTTATTAAATTTGGATCACATAGTTTAAACAGGCAGCTTATACATTCTTTAGAAAGGCAAGATTCACAGCGTGCTTCTCGAGTCGCTCAGAGGTCTCCAAAGCCCCCCCGTGGACCCAAACATGGTCACGGTCACCCCCAGGTCTCCAGTGGATGGAGCAGTTAACAACGGCGAACTCCCAGCGCTATTCATCTACCTCATGAACATATTCGCCAAAGCCGTCGTCGCCCAATTCATCGACGAAGCCGGCGTGACAACAAAGGCAGCCGAGCCGATCGGCGTCGTCGCCGTTTCCATATTCGCCAACAAAGACTTCGTCTGGCGCAACGAATCTCTCATCGACATCCTGATGTGCAAGATGCGCGTCTCGTGCCCGGTCCTCTTCGGGCTCCGCGGCAACGAAAAGACAGAGGAGGGACGCGCGCGGTTGGGATGGAAGAAGGATGGTGGACAGTGGGTTAGTGATCAGGTGCACAACACGCGCATGACGGGCCTTGGAGCGGGATACGCAGCCATCGCACTACGGGATTTCTCAAAGACGCAGATGAAGAATCCGTGGTCGCCTTCGAATTACTGGCGCACATTAGCCAGCATCGTCGACACGCCGCCGGAGGAGGCCTCGAATACGCAGTACACGGTGCTCAAGGCCATGATTGAGAACTCGGAGCAGCGATTCTTGCAGTTCTATGGGGATGTTGGGAGGCATGCGATGTTTGTCGCGCTAGTTGTGTTCCCGGCGCGCGCGCTGGATCAGTCTGTGGCTGTCAAGGCTTTGGCTGTTCTGGGTGATAAGTTGAGGAGGGATGTCGGGTTGCAGTTTAAGCTGCCTACGCCGAGAATTGGTGGGTTCAGCACTGGGCGGCCGATCTGGGGATGAGCGGACTGCCTGGGTAAGGTAGCCGGTCGGGATATCTCAATTTTTTCATTCATCGAACAGGATTCGAAATGGGAGGAATAGAATGGAAGAAGGTTGAAGAATCGTCTGCATGAAAAGGTGTGATGATCGCGTACGGAATGTAAATAGAAGGTGGAATGAATCATGATAGAGGGAAAGTCAGCACTGGACTGGTCGAATGAGGCCAAAATGTATATATTGGCGGCAAAGCTTGTCATGTAGTCAGGCGACATAATGGAAACAAACATTGTGTAAAGATGCAAACTGTATCATGGCATACATGTCAAATATTTTTGAGTGATGCAGCCCATGGTCTAGAACTCGTATTTTCCATTCCTGGGCTAGAGTAGAGGGTTCGGGATATCCTAGACTGATATCTACCGGAGATGCAGGTCAATGGCACATTCTATGGTTAGTGCATTGTTTGTAGTATTTCGCGTAATTGTAATATATTTTGGTTTATTTTCCCGCTCACTACCGTAATATATAATTTCTCGTAATGTGAATTTATTCAACTCCAGATGCAATATTCTTATACGACCACAATAATATAAATAATCAATAAATCGGACACCACCAGATAGAATGACCACCGAGAGGATATATACGAATAAATATTGTGGCGTACTAATATACTCTAAGTCACCTCCCAATACCCGGCTTAAAGTTATTATATTATCTACCACCGAATTAGGAAGTATCTCCATCTCCCTTCAATTTTCCATCAACTCCTCAGACAATAACTCTACATCGTCCTGCCCCAAAAAAGCACGGCTTACTCCAGGATCCACTACACTGACGTTCGAAAAAGCTCAAAGCTTCTATCAGCTAGGACGACGCTACGATCACAAACCGCGATCGACAAGCTCCACGAGCTCGGTTCAACAGACCACCGTTCTCGCCCACCATCTTACTCCTCCTCCCACTTTTAATGAACTCCCCAATTTCCGCAAAACCGACGACAAAATTCCATTCCTTCCTCGCCGCGGGGAATACCGGTCTAGATTGCGCTCTCTCTCCAGCCTAAAGACGTGACCGGCCACTCGCGAAGGTCGGCGAGATGCCCTTGTCTTATAATGCCGTTCCCCGGCTCTTATCACGCCGAGCCGGGGGATGAGATTCGGAGGAGGGATCAATTGTACGCGTTGATGTCCGCCTCGTGGTGGGGAGGTATAGTAACCGTAATACCTTGAGAACAGTGTGTTCACTCGTGGTAAATTAAATTATCTGAACTGCGAGTTTGCTGGTGCCAAGTATTCTGGAAAGTCTGTGGGTGGGCGAACTGGAGGGAAGAGGTTAGGGAACAGGGGGGGTGGAGGAGATCAGCAGGAGAGATGTGTAAAGGACAAGGAGTTTGGAGGAGATCAGCAGGAGAAATGCGTAGATCATTAGGATGGGTAGGTTGTCTGATCATTGCGAGGAACTGGGTTTTAGAACTGCAAATGCTTTCCTTTTTAGGGAAATGTACAATCCACTGCCTGTCCGCTCCCCTCATACTACTACACCTCCGACTTCTCTTTCTTGCTTCTGCTGCCATAGTACCGCACTTCTCCTTCCTCTCTGAAATTCTGTCATCTCTCTCATCTCCTCCCTGCGTTTCCCTCTCTCCTCCCCTCCCCCCCCTTTCTCTCCCCTAACCTAGCCAACAATAGTAGTCCTCGGCGCCTCCGTCGTCGTCAACGTCACTCCCCCCCCCAACCCCTCTCCCTGCCCGGGAATACACGTCGGATTCGCCGCCCCCGGCACATACGCAACACACTTCTTATACTTGTCCAGCGACCCCTCTGGGATGACGCAGATAGCCTGCACGGGGTAGAATTGGTACCACGTCCCTGAGACTTTGGCGCAGCAGTAGGAGACGGCGGTGACTTCGGCGGCGGGGCCGGATTCGACGCAGGCGTCTGCGAGGGCGAGGGGGGTGAGGAAGAGGGTGAGGAGGGCGAGGAGGGTGGGGTGGTGCATTTTTTTGGTTGTTGGTGGTTGGTGGTGGTGGTGATGAGGTGAGAGCTGGTGGTGAGAGCTGGTGGTGAGATGTGTTTGAGGATTTTGACTGTGTCAATTGAATGAGTCTGTGATGGTCTGTTTCTTGCTTGAGCGAAGATCTGATATCTGCGTTTTGCTTATCCTTCTCCAAGAACAAAAAAAAAAAAGAACCCGGACGATCCAAACCTTCTTAACCAAAATCCCCTGTCCCTCCCTGGCCAGACCTGCATTCCCAAATCTGCCTGTCAGGAACGCACTCTCCATGGCTTTACCCCCCGTCAGGACAGATATCAGAATATCTGCAATCTAGCCCTCTCGCCGAGATTGGGAAGTAAATAAAACCCCGCGACATGGCATCGCAGCAGCAGCGTAATATCAATATATCCCCAAATCCAATATTCCCCAATATCAACGGTTATTCTCCCACATCACCTCCATGCAATCTCTTCTCATCAGGTGCAACCGCCACAGCCCATCCATCCATCCAGACTCACCTATCCCGATACCGACAAGACAGTACCGTACCGTATAGTGCAATCCAGCCCATTCATTCCCCAGCCAGGCCCGCGGCACTCCTTCCTTGCTCCTGTAATAATACCGCAGCCAGAATATCCGCATACAACTTAACTTAGGAGAAAGCAATACTCGGACGGCCTGGATATTGCACGCGTGGTTATTATTGAGTTTCGTCCCCTGGACCTACCTATCCTGTCGTTCTCGGCTGTATTGCTCGAGAGTGCCTGTTGTTGTACGGAGAACTGCCTACGTGCATGCACCCCGCACTGGTGGCCCCTGGTTGACAAGCGTTGTGGGCGAGTGGCAGTGACCCTTGCAGGTTCGTGCTTGCCTGATTTGGCAATTTCACCCCCTCCGTTATGAATGCGAGATGTCTTCGCCTGGTTGACGGGCAGAAGGTGAGAAGTGGTTTATGACAGGGGTTGGTAGGGAAACACGTGATGTTAGGGAGAAGGTCGCGTGACTAGCCTAACACATTAGACTCACGT
The DNA here is from genome assembly GCF_001662655.1 of Pseudogymnoascus verrucosus. NCBI lineage: Eukaryota > Fungi > Ascomycota > Leotiomycetes > Thelebolales > Thelebolaceae > Pseudogymnoascus > Pseudogymnoascus verrucosus. The sequence goes on from NW_017263682.1 coordinate 42,059, forward strand.
GATATTATCGTGTGGCCATCACCTGACAATAGATCTTTAAATCACGTGATATAGCTAAAACCAAATCACCTGATTCTAATCACATGACACTGCTCATCCCCCACGCCAATTCCAAATCCCAGACTCAAGTCGCGTGACAGGGGAGATAAGGATTTCCCCCGATTTCCCAAGCGACGGCAGTATCCTTTTCCCTTATCCCCTTCTGCCCTTGTGCCCCTGTCGCCTGCCATGTAGCTCTATCAATCACACTTTCAAGTCCAGAACGAACAACGCCGGGTGATCATTCTACAGTATACTGTTCTTTAAATTTTACTATTATACTATTTCACAACCTACTCTACTCCACGCACGTGAAAGGCATGACTATTTCCCCGTGGGCATCCCACAAGTCAAGTCAAGTCCCAGGGTGAGAACAGACCAAGTCCAGCCCATAGCCCACAGCCCACAGTCTATCCACAGCCCAGATTTTGGTGAGGGATGCGACAAAGAATTCCCTCTCCACGTTCCCCATATCTCCCCCTCATTGGCCAATTCTAACCCAAAACCCTTCACAACGGTCCTGGATCGACCACTTTGACCAACACCGACCACATCGACCACTGGTTTGCCCACGAAGTGTCGCGTGCTTCCAGGGTGAAGCAACAACGAGCTGACAACAGAGCACATGGTGAGGCCCTGGAGGGCTATGGAGCTACGATCGACTTACCCACGACTACCACCGACTACCACGGACTGCCATCGAGTTACCGTCCAACTACCAGAGGCATGGACCATCAGTACCTCTTCCTCCTCAGACATTTCACTGTCCACGCGTGTACCTTGCACCTCACACGAGTGTATCAAATGGTATGGTCACAGGTGGGTGGATAACATGTCCAGTATACTGTCAAGTACACTGCCACTGCCACTGTGTGCTCTCTCATACTACAGTCAATAGTCACTTCCTCCCTCCCTCACAAGACAGATAATCCTCCCTCCTCCCCTCCCCGTCTTCTTTTCCCGTTTCTCTCTTCTCTCTTTTTTCTTCTCTCTCTTTTCTCCTCATTTCCATCATATATCTCGAGATTCAAAAGCTCAAGTTTATCTGTTTATCATTTCTCTCTTCTGCTATCTTCTCACCGCACCGCTCGCCTCGCATAGTCACACTCGCCTTATCGCTCCAGTCGATCGATCGCCTGCTGAGCACGCGATCGCTTGCCACGTCCAAGCACCACCAGGCAACCCAGCTCGCAAGCCCTCGCCCTCATTCCTGTCGAGGATGCCCCGTCCCACGGCTCCCCCCACACCGTCCTCCTCGACCGACCTCAAAAGTCGCGATGGCTCCCACTTTATCTCCTCGCAGATGTCCTTTGAGCTCCCTCCGCCTGCTCTAACTTTCGACTCGCGGCCCTCCAGCACGTCTGCCGCCTCGTCCTCCTCCTCATACCACCCGCACTCGCCCATGTCTGGCGCGCAGCCTGCTCCGGCGGCCAAACCCAGAGCCTCGACCGGCAGGAAACGCACTTCCACTGCGGAATCCAGCGCTGCCAAGGGCGCAGAGCCATTCGACCTGCCCCCCCCACCCACGCGCACCCGCAAGATCATCCAGATGAAGCCCTCAGCTGCGCCCTCCACCGCGGCGTCCGCCGACGAGCAGCCCGCCAAGACCGCAGCGGCAAGCAAGCGCAAGCCGCCCTCCGCGACGAGCGCTGCGGGCCGTAAGATGGCGCGCAAGACGGCGCATAGCCTGATTGAGCGGAGGAGGCGGAGCAAGATGAATGAGGAGTTTGGGGTACTGAAGGATATGATCCCCGCGTGCAAGGGGGAGATGCACAAGCTTGCTATTCTACAGGTGAGCTATACCATATTACTACTGCCGTCAGATTGACGGGATTGTTCATTATCACACGAGGCTAACCCATCCACCAGGCAAGCATCGAATACGTGCGCTACCTCGAAGACTGCATCGCGCAGCTCAAATCCCAAAACGGCGTCAACACCCCCACCATCGCCAGCCGCCGCGAATCAACCTCCATCGCACCACACTCCTACGCCGCCTCCTCCTCCGGCGCCTCCGAAGCCTCCCACACAGACACCGAGATGACCACCGCGCCTCCCGCATTCGACCAACAATCCGCGCAACAGCAACAACAGCATCATCACCACCACCAGACCCAGCAACCACAAGTCCCCCACCAACAACCATCCCAATCGCCACCGCTGCGCGCCCCGGAGGACTTCCAGCGCACATACAGCTTCTCGCACTCGTCGTCCACGTCCCCTGCGTTCGGGCCGCAGACGTACACCGGTGCGCCGTCCTGGCTGGGGAGTGCGGCGAGCTCGGCGCTGACGAGCCCGGCGCTGGGGCCGATGGCGGAGGAGGAGACGGCTACTGTCGCGCTGATGATGTTGAATGGGGATTGGAGGATGGGGGAGCAGAGGGAGAGGGAGGGGAGGAGGGAGTCTGGGGCGGGGCCGGAGGCGCAGAGGCCGAGGGGGATGAGTGTTAGGGATTTGTTGAGTACGTAGGTTAGAGGAGTGGGAAGGGTGTTTTGCTGTGCGTTGGTGTTGGAGGGGGGTGGATGGCGTTGGGGGGATTGGGAGTTTTTTGGGAGATTGGAGGGGGGGATGTTTGGGGATGGAATATGGGATATTGAAATCGGATGGAATGGAATGGGTGGGATTATAGAAAAAACTGATTATTTATATATGTTAAGATCAATGAGAGATGCTTTGCTTTTGTAACTGTTTTTTTTTCGTACATCTCCCCCTCCGCCATGATGATGACCAGAGTATCACAACTCCTACCTACCCATCACGTCGTACCCCAAGCCATCCAGCAGGGTACCACAACTCACCACTTCCTCAGCAAGCATCCTCCCTCCCCTCCTGTCTCTGGCCAGACCCAGCGATGAGGCTGAATCCACATAAATCACGCACTCAGCTCTCTCTCGCCCATCCATCCAATCCATCCCATACTCCACCGCCCCCATGCAACCCTGCTGTCTCCCCTGGAACACATATTTTGTTTTTCGCCCCATATCGTGGATCCCACCACGCACGCACGCCTTCCTTACCTGGACTTTCTCTCGCTGTTATCGTAGGAGAGGAAGAGCTGCCGATTTTTAGAAGTCGGAAACGAAGAGACAGCGACGTTGTAAAAGACCCAAACACGCGCGCAACGCGATATCATGTGTACCATCCCTACTCCCCCCTCCCAAAAGCGCGTGCTGAGCGCCCTAGACCCCGTGCGTACGGCATCCAGACCACCAGTGTGTGCGTGCCCCCCATGATATCCCCATCACTCCCCCACGGTCCCCCGAAATAGCAGCGCACACACGATCCCGCGATCTCAGGTGCGAACATATCACCATCCACGCCGCGGACATGTGCGCAGTTGCTGTTACGGTACTCGCTAAGGGAGGATGCCGCTAGTGCATGTGTGGGGGTATGTGGTGTGGTACGGTGCGGCCGCTGATGCGCTGCATGACGTGAGGGGGCAGGGTCGTGCTTGATTCGGGGTAGTGCGTGTGTGGGTGGTGGTGGTGTTTGCTTGGCGAGGTGGGTGTGAAATTTGGGGATAAGATGTGGTTGAGGGGCGGCTTGATTTTTGAGGGTGATGAACACACGACACTGACGAGACGACGACGACGGAAACTTTCTTACTGTGTTCATATGGCTGCGGATTACGGCTGTGTATTGGGTAATTTTTTATTTATTAGGGATATGAGACCGGAGCTGGTGTGATTGGATATGCGCACTCTTGCGATCCTCGCTGCGGCCGTTGCGGCGGTGGGTGTTGGAGCGAGGCAGGAGGGGGATGGCGGGCAGATTGTTATCGGTGGACAAGGAGGAGGGCACGCGAGCGCGAAGGAGGGAAAGAAGTTGACTGGGAGGTTTTTGCATATTACAGGTACGATTATCTCTCTCCCTCCGTCTCCCACAGCATCGTCATCACCGTCGTCGTCGTCATCACCATTGCTTTTAAACCCTTAAAACCCTCAGCTAACCCTACCCCTCCAGACCTACACCCAGACCCCTACTACAAACCACACACCTCCCTCACAACCTGCCACCGCACCCCCGGCCCCTCCCTCCCCTACGGCACCCCCCTCTCCGACTGCGACTCGCCCCCCACACTGGTAAACGCAACCCTCTCCTGGATCGACGCCCACCTCCCCGCCGTCGACTTCGTGATCTGGACCGGCGACTCCGCGCGCCACGACAGGGACGAACAAATCCCGCGTACCGCTGCTGAGATCACAGATGCCAATACCGAGCTCGCTGATGCGTTTCGCGAGGCGTTCGCGGACAAGGGTGTTCCGGTTGTGCCGACGCTGGGAAATAATGATATTTTGCCGCATAATATCTTGCTCGGGGGTCCGAATAAGTGGTTACAAACTTACGGCAGGGTATGGCACCATTTCATCCCCGAAGTGCAGCGGCACGGATTTCAGCGCGGGGGCTGGTTCACGGTTGAGGTTATCCCTGGCCGCCTCGCGGTCGTGAGTCTGAATACGCTGTATTTCTTCGAGCGGAACAGCGGTGTTGATGGGTGCGCGAGTAAGAGCGAGCCGGGGTGGGAGCAGATGGAGTGGCTTGGGATTCAGCTTGGGTTCATGCGGGATAGGGGTGTCAAGGCGATACTGATGGGACATGTGCCGCCTGCAAGGACGGGGGGGAAGAAGTTGTGGGATGAGAGTTGTTGGGGACGGTATGTGGTGTGGGTGGAGAGGTATAGGGATGTGGTTGTGGGAGGGGCGTGGGGACATATGAATATCGACCATTTCCTGCTGCAGAAGGGGAAGAAGGGTGTTAAAGCCCTGATGGGGACGCCAGGGGAGGAGGCGGTGGAGGGGTGGGCGATTGGGGATATGGGAGGAGATGTTGCGATTGCCTCCGTCGACGAGTATCTCCAAGAGCTGAGGGATGGGTTCGCGAAGGTCCCGGATCCGAGGGATGCGCTGGCGGGAGAGGTGGAGGGGGAGGGGAGGGGCGAGAGGAAGAAGAGGAAGAGGGCGCTGAAGAGGATGGGGGGGGAGTGGGCGGAACGGTATCAGGTGTCGCTTGTGAGTCCGAGTGTGGTGCCGAATTATTTCCCATCGTTGAGGGTCGTGGAGTATAATGTTAGTGGGCTTGATGCGGGGGTGGGGGAGGTGAAGGAGAGGGCTACTGCTACGTCGTGGAGGTTGCCTGGGGAGGATGAGGATGAGGATGAGGATGAGGATGAGGATGGGGAGTTCGAGGAGGAGGATTCTGATGACGAGGATGAAGAGGAGGGAGGAGACGCACACACCGACGGCAAAAAACACAAGAAGAAGAAGAACAAGAAGAAGCACCGCAAACCCAAACACCCCGACCTGAAGATCCCACCTCCACCACCCCGCGGCTCACCCCCAGGTCCAGCATACTCCCCCCAACCCCTCTCATGGACGGGATACACACAGTACTTTGCGAACCTCACCCGCATCGCTGAGGCTGAAGCCGCCGCTGATGCCGCCGCCGCTGTTGCTGATTCCAATAGTGTGGATGTATCAGGAGACGGCAAAGGGAAGAACGGCAAAGGAGGCAGGGGGGGGAAAGACAAACCAAAGGGAGATGGTGGGGAATTCAAATACGAGATCGAATACACCACTTTCAACGACTCGAAGGGGTTTGCGCTCCCCGACTTGACGGTGCGCAGTTTCTTGGGGCTGGCGCATAGGATTGGACGCGCGAAGGGGGGGATTTCGAGTTTTGCCGAAGTTGATGATGCCGAGGTGGATGCCGAAGTCGATGCCGAGGACGACGAGGAGGAAGCGGGACTAGTAGATAAAGCATGGTCCTGGCTCTCTGGCTCTGAACCTAAATCCGGAGAGGGCGTGGATGCGGAGGGCAAGAACAAGGGGAAGAAGGGAAAGGGAAAGAAGAGCGAGAGGGCGTGGAAGGTGTTTGTTAATAGGGCGTTTGTGGGGACGGGGGCGGAGGAGGGGATGGGTTCTAATGGTGTTAGGGAGAGGGGGGAGGAGTTGTAGATAGATGGATAGATGGATTGATAGATGGGGGCGGTGGGATTGAAGAGGGGGAGGGGGGCGGTTGTAGATAGAAGGAGGTTAGTTGTTTGTTTGTAGATATATAATACCCATTTGCCGCATTTACCACCACCACCAACTGCCTGGATCCTCATCACATCACATCTACCCACCCCTCATCTCCCCAAGCCCACCCTATCCTATCCATCACCCATCTACCCAACAAACAGTTCGTTCCGCATCACATCGTAGGGTCACAGCACACCTCACTCACCCCTTCTCCAACACACCCCGCGTCCTCCCGTACCTCTGGGTTCGGCTGCCAAGAGCAGCGCGGGTCTAGGTCTGGGTCCGGGTTCTCCAATTTCAGACATGTGCGGGCACACACGTCACGTCACTCTGTATGCGAGGGTCGTCGGTCGGGGGATATAGGGTTGCGGGGAGGAGAGGGGATGACATCGTGCAGTATGGTAGGGTATGGATCTTTGATCTCGGGGGTTAACTAGAAAGGTAGACAGTCCACCAGTTCGGTCCCGCTCGTATGCAGGTGTTTTAACTGCACGGAGTCGGTAGGTAGGGAGGGTAGGTAGGTAGGTAGGTAGATGAGAATCGTAGGAATTGGTAAACGCAAGAGCAGAGAGAGCAGATGGATGGATGTACCAGTACAACTCTCCCCAACGGCAGCACATCTCCGCACCCAATCTTCGCTCCATCTTGCGTCCTCCTATGCTAACCCGGATGCTAAACCCAGATACTAACCCGGTCCAGTAGACCCAACACCTTAGTACCGCCGCATCTCCAAAAACCGACGTTGCCAGATCCGAGTTCGTGCCGGCACGGCGGCGGCTCTCTCGCATGTGAGAAAGTTTTTTTGTTGTGTGGTTTGGGTGGGATGGGGGGGGGATGGGTATCGTCGGTTGTTAGTATGTACCGGTACCTCTCTTTTTTGTGCACAACAGTAGTACAACAGTACAGTTAGTGTCGGTGGTGCGGGGAGGGGGAGGAGGAGAGTGGGGCGTTGAGGGTTGTTGGTGGTGGTGGTGTTTGGTACTTTGCTTTGCTTTTGTTACGGGGTACGAAGGGGGGTATGCGAACACACACACACTCAAAGTTGGAGTTAGTTATGTCAGTGCGACTGACGAAGGGGGAACTGACTGTGCATATATATACTGTCTTGTATGTACCACAACGCACAAAAACAGGCGGCCGCGGAGAAATAGTCGTGAGTGTGAGTGTGTGAGATAGATCTTCACTTCTTTCTTTAGATAGATGGTGTATGGCTGGGCGGTGGTGGTGGCTGTTCTCCTGCTCCCTTCATCATCCCTTCATTAACGGATAGCATATTACCCGCCTAAACACCACGCACACTCACTATACGCCACGAAATAACACCCACCGGGAAAAAGAAAGGCGTTGTGTGTGTGTGTGTATATGTGTGCCTGTTGACGACCCCCCCTAAAAAAAGAGTAAAAGAGTTGACGACGGAAAAAGACAGTAACGACGAGAATTATAGCAAGGAAAGAAGGGTAAGGTAAGAGAAGAAGAAGGAGCGAACGAACACAAGACGGCCGGCCGGGTATATTTTATCACATGCTGGGATGCTAGGTGTATGTACCTGCTACTTCAACCAGCGCAGAAAGTCGAAGCTAGGCTAAGACTTTTCTTTACCCCACCTGCCAGAGGGGGTTGGTACTGGGTACGGCGGGTTGAGGAGAAGAAAGGGAAGGGGGATTGGGGAAATGGGGGGAGGGGGAGAAGGGAGAAGGGAGGAGGGAGAGAGGGAAAAAGAGTGGGATGGGGGAGAGAAGGGCCGGTGTAACGTGGTGGGTGGTGGGTGGTGTGTGTGGTGCGTGCGGCTAACCTACTGGGGATAACTGGAGATAAGTGCTAGGCGGACGCAGTCTGGGTCTGACTGGCACTGGCTGGCTCTGGGACTGGTATTGCCGCTGGTAGTAGTTGTGGTAATGGTGGTATATCGGATATCGCACACTGGTTGACTGGTATTGGAGCCGCTGGTAGTGGTATATCGGACATCGCACACTGGATGATTGGTAATTGGTATATACTGGAGTGCGTGCTAGATGGACTGATCGATTGATCGATTGACCCTAGCAGTGACAGAGTGACTGTCATATCTGAGTGAAGACGCCCATTACCCAGCTCTCTCACAAATTGCTGTCCAGGGATATGATACCCTAATATACTCAACCCTAATATACCCTCAACCCTCTACCCTTACTTTCCGCATATTCGGAGTACAGACAAAAAGACAACAACAACCAACAACTACTGACATTAGGGTTTCCCCCTTCCCTCCCAGCACAGTCCTCTCCTCTACCCGAATCCCCGTCCTCCCCTCCCCTTCCTTTTCCTACCCCACACACGCAGAGCCAAGCACAAGCATGTACACACCCTATATGGGTAGGTAGGCGAGAGTTCCCCAGATCTCCGAGGGACGTGAGGTGGTGAGGGTTGTAGTGGTAGTACTTAGTGTTAGTAGTAGAAGTGGTAGTAGTGGTACCGCCAATGCGGTGCGTGTGAGTGGTTGGTCGGCAATGGGATGGGGGGGTGCATAAAATGGATAGAGGGGAGCTGGCTGTGTGGCTTGTTGTGGCTTTGGAGATACATGTACTGTGGAGGTACATTGATTAGAACTGTTCTTTTCTAGCCTCGATGGATGTAAGATATCATTATAGTATTGTGACAACAGAGTATTTAGTAAGATGTTTTATCATTTGCTATTTCTTCATTAATGTATACGATCTTCTCCCTGTAGAAAACAAAAACACAAAAGATTTCACGACGTTTTATTCTTCTTCAACGCCCTTAATTTACTTTTCAAAACCGACACGCCAGCCGCAGGAGCGAATGCCAACAGCTGATACAAATTGTTAGATGTCTGTCAGTCTATTACGAGACCAATCAATCAAACTCACTAAGGCGCCATGCCAGAAGAAAGTGGCAATGAACCAAACAATAGTGGAATTCACACCCTTCCAAAGCCGTGTCCTTGGATTTGCGCTCATCGCATTAGCAACGACAGATTTGGCGTACTCCTCAGGCGGTGTCCTCTTGGGTAATTCAGCGCCAGAGGTATGGCGGTCCACGATCTCCTTTATAGGCATGTAAAGGGAGCCTGTAAGGTATTAATTAAACCCTCTTTAGTGGCTTTGAATCCAAAGTATAAAAATAAGAGGCATACCTTGAGGAAGGATAGCAGGAGGCTGGTTGTCAAAGTAGCCTGTTCTTATAGAGCCTGTCATGACGGTAATGACTTTAACATCAAAGGGAGAAAGCTCCAGCTCCAATGTATGGGCAATAGCATTAACGGCCGCTTTACTAGCGTTGTACATGCCTATATTTGCGTAATAGTGTGTCAAATAGTGTTTTTAATAATAGTAAGTGTAAAGTTCAGTTTTTACTAACCGTGATATGCCCAAGGACTGATGCCAGCAACAGAACTGATAAAGACCACCGTGCCGCTAGCAGCAATCAGGAGGGGAGAGAATTTTTGGGTCGTCTCGAGGAGACCAAAGACATTGACGTCGAATATCTTTCGGGAGACGTTGACGTCGACATCTAACAATGGTAAAGGGCATCCTGGAGTGTTGTCGTTAGTTACTCTCGACAACCGTCCATTGAAAGTCTACCTACCGAGCCCGGAACTGTTGACCAGGGTATCTAACGACCCTCCTGTCTGTCTCGTGATTTCCGCAGCCGCAGCATCTATTGACTTGGAGGAGGTGACGTCGAGGGTGAGTACTTCGATGCCGAGTTGTTGGAGATGCTCGACTTTCGAGATACTTCGCGCTGTGGCGAAGACTCGGCAGCCTTTGTGGAGGAATTCTTGGGCGATGGCATCGCCGATGCCACCTTTGCTGGCTCCAATGACCAATGCTGTTTTACGGGCCATGATGGAAAACGCGTTTTAGAGAAAAGAAAAGAGCGCACAGCAAGACTTATCTGGAAGTTATAATTAACTCTATCAAATCCTATCTACAAACTCGGCGAAGTGCTTATGTCAGAACAGCGCTCTTGGGAGTAAGCTCTAATCCTGATCTAGATGGGAAAGGTTTATATATAGCGTAAGGCACAAGTGAGCCGATAACACAAGCAAGTTGATAGTTTTCATTTTAAGAGCTGATATCATACGCTATTGTTGAGATAACTAGGGGTCGGTTAGATGAATGCGAGTATAACTGAAAGATGGAAGATAGAGAGCCAGGCATATATGGTACCTTTGGAGTACAAACATCCAGGGTGCACAGCCACAAGCGTCTGGAAATGGAACCCGTCAAATATAACTAAGTGAACCGGCGACACCCAATTCGTCTCCAACTGTACTTGCTATACTATAGATAGCACGAAGAGAGGAACACCACACTGCATATACTACGAAATAGCAGCACGTCGTCAGAGTGAGACAGGAAGGCAGTGGGGGTAAGGCAGTGGGAGTAAGACGGTGTGCCTAGGTAGTGTTGGTGTAGTACTCTATCTATAGTAGGGGGAGTAACTACTTGGAGGAGTACTACCAGCCAGAGTACTACCTACTCTATACTACAGTATGGTCGATAGATGAGGGGAAGGGACGAAAACATCCCTCCTCCTCCTCTCACACCCGTCGGAGAAATATATCAGACTACACACAGAGAGAGAGAATATGATATCGTCAATGCTGATGAGCAATAGCATCCTTCTTATACGTCCTTCTATACGTCGTGTGTTTTATGCATGGTGTATTAACAGAGTACTTATATGAGGTAATACTAGAATATTAGTCCTGTTAGTTCCTACTCCAACTGCCACGGCAAGAACGACTCGTAGCTCCTGCCAAATGCACAAGGCTGTGATGCGATTACCGAGGCTGTAGGAGGGGGGGGTGTTAGGGGGGAACTACGACTGAGCTACGACTAAACCACGACTAACCACGCCTAACCACGACTAAACTACGACAACTACGACAACTTCGAACTAGATTACTCCACGACGGCCCTACTAACACACGCTATTCTCGTTATTCTCGTTGTTCTCGTTATTATCCCCATATCCTGCCTCAGGTATCCACTATTTCTACTGTACTCTCCCACCTATGCCACCCACTCTATTCACTCTATTCGCTCCATTTACCTCCATTACGACAACCAAGAAGTACTCGGTACATCTACTCCCCAGTCGGAGAGCGGGGAAATCACCCACAACCACCCACCACCACCCACCAATCCACCACTATCCACCGCTATCCACCCGCATTTCCCCCCCTTGTTCGCTGCTTGTACACGATACAAACCACACCTGGCTTGCACAAACACAAGTACAGGTACATGTACCACACATCTCATCTGTGGTCTGGGGAAATCGCATCTGGGGAAATCTTACCTCGTACCTCTTCCTGCCGACCAACCTTACTTTCCTCTACCACTCTACATACTAACGAACATCTATTCACCTGTCATCCTTTGCGCAAAAGAAGCCAGGCAGGGCCAGGCGACATCAACATCACCCCTATCACCTCCAAACCCCCCCAAAAACGAAGCATCACACAAACCATCATTCTCATACTCCCGAAACTGGCTGCGACACACCACCACCACCCACCACCCACCACCCACCGCCATGATGCCGCTCCCAGGCGTCGATACCGCCAGCCAGAGCCACGCATCCGACGTCGACCCCGACGCCAGCAGCAGGCAGAAGGCAAAGACCCTACCCTGCCGATACTGCCAGAAGCGCTTTCGCCGGCTTGAGCACGTCCAGCGCCACGAGCGCACTCACACAAAAGAGAAGCCCTTCCAATGCCTCTGCGGCAAGACTTTTGGGCGACGGTAAACCTTCCCCCCGCCGGCCCCACACTCCAGCGCATCAGGGACTAACATGATAATTGTAGGGATCTGTTGGTTAGACATGAGAAACTGGTACACTTGAATGAGAATAAGCACGATGCGAATAGGCACCATGTAGCCACTGCCGCGGCGCGCGCAAACGCTGTCAAGGCACAGAGCAGACCGCAGGTCACAGCCGCCATCCCGAACCTCATCGATCCGGATCTGCTTGTGCAGCAGCCCAGCTATCCGCCCATACAGGACCTACGTGCGCGACCGCAGGAGGTTCCCATACAGCAGCAGCAGCAACAGCAGCCGCAGCAGCCCCAACGACTACCCTGTTCGCTCGACCTCCTCTCCGACGCAGCAACCCACATCGCCTCATCAAACAACCACACCAACCAGCTCCCCCCCATCCACTCCCTCCATACCGACAGCAGCGCCGAGCCCGAGAGCAAGCGCGCGCGCACGACCAGCTTCAACAGCCGAGCCGGACCCGAGGACAGCACACGGAGGGGCTCATATCATCACCACCACGCCACGCTGAGCGAGGCACCGCAACCGCAGCCGCTGCTGGGGGATTATAACATCTTCCTCGACGATTTCGGGATCAGCTCGCATGTTTTCCCGCCGATCGATGCGGAGGGGCCCGGGGGGATGACGTGGTCCCGTCCGATGGCACATGAGGGGTACGCAGACCCGTCACGGCAGAGCTACGATTCTCGCGTTGGTGGACCACCCGAGCAGGGCCAGCATAACCGCTTCGACTCGCGCTTTTCCTCCATCGCATCAGAGTACCAGTCACCCCCGCAGCACCCACGCACAGGCGAAGACATCCGCGCCGCAGCCGCCGCGGCCGCCGCTCCACCCTGGAAAGTAAGCAGCCAGGAGCACCGCCACATGCAAGCCAAGGTCGACGAGTTCGCGTCTGTGCTACCGAGTGGTTTCGAGTTCCCATCACGCTACACGCTATCCCGCTTCCTCGAGGGGTACTTCAACGGGTTCCACGAACACGTGCCGTTCCTTCACGTGCCGACGCTTTCGGTGGCTGCGCTGGCGCCGGAGCTGCTGCTAACGCTCGTGGCGATCGGGGCGCAGTATCGGTTTGAGGCTCATCGAGGGAATGGGCTGTGGTATGCGGCGAGGGCGGTGGCGATTGAGCAGGCGACGAGGAGGAATAGTGCGTTGGTGGCGGAGATTGTGTCGCCGCCGCTGACGTGTGGGAGTGAGAGTGCCGGGTTGAGCCCGCCGCCTACGGGGAGGAGTTTGGGAGAGGGGGGAGGGGCGATGAATGGGGTTGTGAATGGGAATGGGCATGGGATGGAGAGGGTTTCGAGTGAGACGCATGATGGGGAGAATTTGTGAGTATTTTTCTTCATTCTTCGGATGCTTTTACGGCCTTCTTTTAAGGGGGATACACATACTAACAACAACAGCTCCAACTCCCACACCGCCCGCCTCGAAACAATCCAAGCCCTCTTCCTCCTTGTCGCAGTCGGCACCTGGGCCCCCCGCATCCTCCTCCGCGAATCCCTCACCCTCCGCAGCTGGCTCGCGCAACTCGTCCAAGAATCCGGCCTCACCAACCCGTCCACCTCCCATCCCTCCCTGAGCTGGGAAGAATGGGCACGCATCGAAAGCGAGAAACGTACCAAGTTCCTCGTCTACTGCTTCTTTAACCTCCACTGTATCGCCTACGACATGCCCTCCCCCCTCGCCTCAACTTCCATCCACATGTCCCTCCCCCAAACCGCGCGCGAGTGGAAAGCCCCCAGCGCCCGCGAATGGGCAGATATCCGCCAATCCTCCCCCCCTTCCGAAATCCCCTTCCTCACCGCCCTAGCGCGGCTCTTCGACCCGCCCTCCTCCCCCGCCGCCGACCTTCCGCCACCGCTTCCCCCGACCTCAGCGCTGGGGAATTACATCCTCATCACCGCGCTGATCCAGCAGATCTTCCTCCTCCGCCAAACAACAGCAATCTCACACCCTCATCTCCCCCCCAACTCCCTCCCCGCCAGCCACCTCGCTAGCCTCAGCCACGCGCTGAAGAACTGGCAAGCCTCCTGGGAACGCACTCCCGAATCCTCGCTCGACCCTACAACGCCCGCCGGCCCAATAGCATTCAATTCCACCGCCCTGCTACGACTAGCTTACATCAGACTCCATAGCGATTTACCACCCAACCCCTATCTAGCGTTACGGGACCCGGTGATGATCGCGAAGGCGTGGGCGGAGGGGGGAAGGGTGGGGAGAGGCGAGGGCGTGGCGAGGGCCGTGCAGCAGGCGGTGTTGGCGCTGGGGGTGCCGATTAGGATTGGGATTGCGTTTGTGGCGCGGACGCAGACGTTTGGGTGGAGTATTCAGCATAGTCTTTGTAATGTTGAGTGTGCGGTTTTGCTTTGTGAGTTCCCCCACCCCTTTTCTTTCTGTCTCTCCCTTTTTTTGGGGGGGATTTTTGGAGTGGCTGGCTAATAAGTACACAGGCAAATGGCTCGAAACCATCTCCCTAACCCCACACTCCCTCACAACAGACGAACGCAACATCCTCGCCATGGTCCGCAACATGCTCGAGGAAACCGAATACGCCGCTCCCCCCGCTACCTCCCACCCCTCCTCGACCTCTCACCCCTCCACCTCATCCTCCTCCACCACCGGAATGGACTCGTCACCCGAAGCAGAAGGCCAGCGCATCAGAGCCCTCGGAGCGGCGGTCGTGAGACTCTGGGCGGAGACGTTTAGGGGGACGCAGATCTTTGATATTGTGCGTGCTATGGGGAGGGCGTTGGAGGTTTATGGGGAGGGTGTTGAGAGGGGGTTTGGTGGGGGTGGGGGGTGAAGAAAGGGGGGTGTGGGATGTTTAACTTAAGACGATGGAAGCCCTGGCAGGGTAGAGGGGCGCTGAGGAGACATGTAATAATGTCTGGAGCGCGATGAGACTTTCGGCCCCCTCGCAAGCTACGCATCGATCTGTGCAGTCGCGTGTCGGACCTGGATGCTGCGTGCATATCCCCTGCTGAGTCCGACAAGATCTGCTGGTACAAGAGCGCCTGCACGTCGGCGCGACAGAGAGAAGCGATAGAGAAGGTCGTCCTAAGGTGACTGAGCTTGGCGTGGAAGGGCGATGGAGTGGTTGCAGAGCGAAGGGCAGGAATGGCTTAGATGTTTATTTCCTGTCCTGTCTGGTCTTGTCGTCTTCCATGGGGCCACGAGGCACACAGGTCGGCGTACCTATCCCTACCTAGGGTGCGGAATCGAGACTTGGGAGGAGGAGTGGGAGGGGGGTGTATAAACTGCGGCTCCTGTGGGATTGAATGGGATGCTAGAGGAAGGAGAGCGAGGTGAAAAGAATAAGAATAAAAATTTAAGAATTTCGCTAGCGGAATTACTGGGTATTCTGTTATGACTTGAGTGAGTGGGCTGGTGTTTTTCGGTTCTCTAACCGTCCCCTCTTTGCAGGAGATGGGGTAGTATGCGCTATACTCGCGATGTGGAGGTTGAAGTAGGTGTATTGGTAATAATATGACACCAAGCCCGAACGGCGAATGGTGGTATGGTAAGGCAACAACAAAACTAGGATATGAAACAAGCCTCAAAGCGAGAATGCGTGGGGGAGATGAGACAAGCGACAAGACTGAGCACACGACCTATCACCTCTTACAGCCAACCCGTCTCCCACTCCCAAACACATCCAGGAAACATACCTACCTTTGCCACACGACCCGGTTCGACATCGGCTCATCCACCCACACCCCATCGGCACCTCTTCACACCTCCCCCCAAGCCACCCGGCCGGTCCGACACCCACACCGGCGTCCATCACACCACTCAACCCCCGTCCCTTCAGGGTGACAGGTGGCAGCGCACGGTTCACCTCACATCTTCACTGGTCTACAACAAGTAAGCAAGCACCAGACCCAAAAAAGCAAACAAGTAAGTGAGCAAGTGTGCAAAACAAGGTAACAAATCTCTCGTGTAACATTTCTTCTTACTATGTACATACACCCATCCATCCATCCAAACCAAAGCAAACCAACTCGCACGTCTATGCCGCAAAATAAAACGCCAACGCCATGTTATGTGACCAATGAAACGCACCTCGATGCGTGGGGGGACGCAGCGGGGAGGGCTCTCCGAGAATGCGGGGTGAGACGAGGCTGTGGGGTTGATGGATTTCCGGCAAGCTGGGCGGCACTTGATCTGTACTCTTCCAGGCTGGCAGCTTCCACTTCCCTAGGCAAACCTCGCGCCTAAGCAAACTTCACGCTCAGCTCAAGCAAGCTTCGCCCTCTCCACCCCCATCGCCTCCCTCACCACCTCCAGCGCCCGTCTCTGCACCTCCTCCCTCCCAACACTAACATCAATAACCACCACATCCCTCTCGCCCACCGGCACCTCCAAACTCTCCAACTGGCTCTTCACCATATCCTTCCCGAAATAATGGCCCTTCCGCCCCTCCACCCTCTTCAGGAGCGTTTCCTCGCTCGCGGACAGAAAAATGAAGTGAACCAGCACCCGAGGGTCGTTGTAGGGGGCTACGCGCATGACGTCGCGGTATTTGCGCTTGAGGGCTGAGCAGGTGACGATTACGCCCGAAGGAGAAGGGGGGGTGGGGGGGGAGAGGGTGGAGAGGGAGGAGATGCGGAGGCGGGAGAGCCAGTCCCAGCGGTCGGAGTCGGTGAGGGGGTGGCCGGAGGCCATTTTGGAGACGTTTTCGGAGGTGTGGTACTGGGGGGGTGTTAGTTGGGGGTTTATTGGTAAAGATGGGGCGGGAGGGGGGATGGGAGAGGGGGAAAGGGGAAGGGGGGGAGGGAGGGGACATACATCATCGCCTTCAAGGAAGGGGAGGTGAAGGGCTGAGGCGAGGTGAGAGGCTACGGTTGATTTTCCGCAGCCGGCGGGGCCGGTGATGAGCCAGATGTGCTTGTGTGCTGAGGGACCGGAGGAGGTGTAGGAGGGGGTGGTGGTGGTGATAGACTCCATTGTGATGGGTGTTGTGTGGTATATTTTGAGGATTGTAGATGTGTGAGAGCGTGGATTCGGGTCTTGTTGTCTTAGAGTAGGAAGTGAGAAGGTGGTGAGAGTTCCGAATTCGGCAGGGTGAGAGTGGTGTGGTCTGAGAGCGGTTTTGATGGCCGGGCAGAGGAAAAGGGAGGGTGTAGATGTCGTCTGCTATATATGTAGTTTATAAAGCTCGTAGAACCAAGGGAAAAGTGAAATGACAGGTCGTAGGTTGTTTGATTCTCAGCCGTCAAAGTTCGTGCCACGAGTCACACGCGCGCATCCCTTAGTCTAACACAAACTCGCAGACGTAGCAGTATAGTCACCACAAACAAACGCAGACTTTCCAGATTCCAAAAAGAGCACACGGAAAAACACACAACAGAGAAGAAGAGTTAGTTAAAATAGCCGTCAAGAGGAAAACCCAAAGATTTCATAAAAACCGACTCGAAAACCGAGGGGCGTGATGTCACCCTTATAATGCCGTCTTAGTGTGGAACCCCTCCACACTCCTTTGGGTAAAGACAGGTACGACGTAGGGTGAGAGAACACCTGGGTGGGACGGGCTAGCCCCCACACACAACCTCACCCCCCGGGGCCCGAGGCTGATCGAGCCCCGGCGGATGAGAAGGAGGAGGAGGAGGAGGAGGAGGAGAAGGGATAATTGGATAATTGCCGCTTTTGGGGCGGCGGCAAAATATGGGTGTGGTTGGTTGGTGGAAAGGGGGGGGGTCAAGTGACTTATGCATTTTCATTGTTATTTATTTATCCCCCATTCGTATCCGAGCGTACTGTAGGGCGTTGTTTACTTGTGTATACTGTAGACTGTAGAGGGTGGTGCTTCCCCACGACGCAATGCAGCCGGCCAATCTGCCGCGCATGCCTGTCGTGCGCCATACCCGCATACCCCCCAATGGAGTCGTGTGCATATATTATGATGCACATATCCCCGCCATAACAGCCCTGTTTATTAGAATGCATACTTATATAATTAAGACTCCTACAGCCAGTGTAAGCAGCCAGCCTCGTAACGGAAAAAAGCCTTCTTCCATTTTTCGACCCTAAATAACATCCCACGCAGGTGCCGGTGCGTGGGGGGTGGAGTGTTAACTGTGTGCAGGGATAAATTACCCCACTTAGACGGTGCGCGGGGCAGATGCGACCCAGTTTCTGGGAATAATCGTGGGGTGGGTCGGTACACGGGCCGATTGTTGCGGGTTATAATGCGTCCGAGTCGGAGAAAAAGAATATTTACAGGTAAGATATGAAAATGCTCAATGGAGATAAAGATACTGACGATTATTAGGATAAGTCCAAGCTTAGGTTAAAGGGTGTAAAAAAAAAGAAATCACTTGTGTGAACCGGTTTGAGTTATGTTTAAGTTTGACTTATTCTTGTGGCGCACATCAGACAGTTTCTATCACAATCTACCTCCTGAACACCACATATGCAGCAGCTAACCACCCCCTCGAGCCATCATCGAGGCTTTTTCGAGTCTATCATATCCAAAATGCTCTCTCTCATTTGAGGTACAGATGCATCATAAGCTGAGTCTCTTCTCTCCCATCAGATGCCATCACTCATATCCCAACCTTCCCTCATCGCTCCAGATGCACCTCTCTCATATCAAAAACCTCCCTACCAATGCAGCTAAACACCTTTCATACCCAATCACCTTCTCACTGCAGATGCACAAGCATCATATCCGGCTCCTCCACAAATCCCCTCACCACCTCCGCCGCCTTCGCCATCGTCGCCCCATCCACAACCCTATGATCCGCAGACCAGCTAAAATTCATCACCTCCTTCCTGACCACCTCCCCGCTCTCCCCAAACGCCGGAATCGTCCTCCTCTTCCCAATCCCCAAGATCGCAACCTCCTTCTCCACAATCACAGGCGCCACGTACGTCCCGCCGATATTCCCGATGTTGGACAGCGTGACAGTGCCGCCTGTTAGGTCGGCAGTGGTGAGCTTACCGGCTTTGGCGAGGGCTTGGAGGCGCGCCAGCTCAGAAGCGATGGAGAGGATGGAGAGGGCGTTGGCGTTCTTGATTACGGGTACGAGGAGGCCCTGGGGGGTGTCCATGGCGATGCCGATATTGTGCTGTGCGCGCATAACTAGGGATGGCTTAGAGTCCGCGCCAACGTCGACGCGCGCGTTGAGGATGGGGTAGCGTCCGATGGCGAGGGACATGGCTTTGATGAGGAAAGGGAGGATGGAGAGTTTTGTGACTTGAGCATCGGCCGGGGGTGACTTGGCGAGGGATTTGTTGAGACGGTGGCGGAGGTGGAAGAGCGAGGAGACGTCGATTTCGTCGGCGTAGAGGAAGTGGGGGATCTTGAGGGAGGCGGTCATGGCTTTGAACATCTGGGCTTGCATGTTGGTGAGCTGCGTTGGTGTTTCTTGCTGTGGGCCATGATCTGGTGCTGGGCGGGCGAGTTGTGCGGCGCCTGCTGCTTGGGGTGCCGGTGCTGCTTGTCCTGCGTCGCGGGCTTTGGCGAATTGGTACACGTCGTCCTTTGTTACGCGTCCGTCTCGTCCGGAGCCGTTGACGTCTGAGATGTCAACTTTGAGCTCCTTGGTGAGATGCCTCACTGCTGGTGTTGCGAGCGTGGCGTGCTTTCCCTTGGCCACTACTGGCTTCTCACTTTCTGGCTTCGTCTCCTGTGGTGGAGCTGAGGAAGTATCTGGCTTGATGGTGCTCGCCAGACCCTCAGACCTGACACTCTCTGCACCTACCTCACCTCCTAGTGGTGCAGCCCCGGCCTGCTCCACCGCCTCGGCGACCTCTTCTGGCACATCGATGTCGACGAGGGCCTTCCCCACCTTTGCCATCTCTCCAGTATCATAGTGGAGCTTCTTGATCACACCTGAGAACCGCGATGGAATTTCCACAGATGCTTTGTCACTCTGGACTTCGCAGATCTTGTCGAACTCCTCGACCCGCGCTCCGGGCTCAACGAACCATTGGATGATCTCACACTCTCTGATACCTGTAACCGTCAGTATGTTTCACTGACAAGCGTAATAACTGAACATAACAACACAAATAACAGAAAATCCTCACCTTCTCCAATATCAGCAAGCAAAAACGGCTTAACAACTGCCGCCCTCGCCGTAGCCGTAAACAGCCTCGTAGGATGCCTCCTCAACCCACGCTGCCTCGCGGGGTTCAACAAAGCTCTAGACAGCGGCGCCGCCGAAATCGAGGGTATCCTGACAGGCATATTTACTCAAGAAGACGATAGTAATCCCAATAAAAAAAACTATGCAGAAGCCCTCATTGTGCGGCATACGCTCTTTAAACCAGCAGTCCCCGCGTTCGACCTCAACAACCCGCCCGGCCGATTCTAGCCGTCGTCTTAGACCGAGCCGCTGGTGACGTCCCACCTTCCAATCGACGGCGTATCGGTGGGGACGTGCGCGGCGCGGCGGCCGGTGGTGGTGTTTCTCCGGTCGCCGAGATTTTTGTTCCTGTAGCCTCTACAACGAGGCTGAACCTCACTTTCTGTAAAGCTACTACGTACTTCAAGATGAATGTCACCAAAGCGCCATTGGCGCGCGCCCTCCTCCATCCCGAGCGCTTCACATCCATAGCCTATCCCATTCGCTCCCAACCTCTCAGCACAACACTCCGCCGCTATGCCGACAAACCCACCCCCCCGACATCAGCACCGGCACCGGCACCAACCCCCGAAGAGCCAAAGCCGGTATCAGCAGCCGACCTTCCCTCGCCTCTCGCCGATGCGCCGCGAGCAACAGGAAAGGCGGTAGAACAATTCACACCAAAGCCGCTGCCGCGACCGATTGGGCTTCCGAGGCCGCCGCGTATGGGCGAGAATGCCGGGGTTGATACAAGGTCGTGGAAGCAGAGGCGTGATGACTTTGTGGATTATGATAAACATATTGTTAAGAGGAAGATTCTGTATGTTGTCCCCCCATATTCCTCCCATTGGAACTACGCTCTCCCATTTGTTCCCAGATGACTGTCCTCCAACTATCACATGAAAGTAGCTAACATCCAACGCAGTACGCAGAAGATGGCCACACCCTACTTCCGCGAATGGTCCAACATGCGTCACCACAAAGGAAAAACCTTCGTCGCACCCCCTCGCCTCTTCAGAGCAGACCGCGCCCTCTACTTCCCCAACCTACAGGGCCAGACCCTCCTCAAAGACGCTGAGGTGCTAGACACTACACCCGTGCTGAGCGACAGAATCTCCGTCGTCTCCGTCTTCTCCAGCGCCTGGGCCGAGCACCAAGCTACATCCTTCGTAGGCAAGAAGGAGAACGCGGAACTGCATGAGGTAGTGGCTGCGAGTGGAGGACGGGCGCAGATGGTGCAGATTAACGTTGAGGAGAACCCGCTCAAATCAGCGTTGATTAAGCTGTTCAAGCCGAGTTTGCGGGCGAAGCTGGGGCGGGACGCGTGGGGGAAGTATTTTGTGGTCACAAAGGGGTTGACGGGGGAGATGAGGGATGCGATGGGGTTGCTGAATAGTAAGGTTGGATATACGTATCTGCTTGATGGGGCGTGTAGGATTCGGTGGGCGGGGAGTGGAATTGCGGAGGGGGATGAGAGGGAGGGGTTGGTTAGGGGGGTGAAGAAGTTGATTGAGGAGGCGAAGGGGAAGAAGAGTTCACCTGGGGGGACGAAAAGTTCGATCTGAGGATTTGATTGAAGGTGGAAAGCCAGTGGCTGCCGCTGTTGTATGATATTGTCAAATAATACCCTCGTGTACAATTACAAACCCGCTTCTAACTCCTGCTCCACAAAGATACATAAGCGCTTGCGTGTCCCGGCCTTTAAGCAGCACGGTATAACGACAGTAATTAACAAAGTTCCGCTTCCCATGTCTATCTGACACAGCCATCCGTCTTGTGACCCATCACATACACTGCCTCCGCCAATGTCTATCTCCGACCTCGCCACCATGTACAACCTAGCCTCACCTCTCAGCCCACTTGAGTAGGGTATACCAGTTCATGCCTTCAAACCGTTGACAGCCGCCAGCAACTGACTCCCCATCCCATCCCAAATTCGCTGGCTCACAGGAAGTACAAAAACAACAAGCACACCACTCCAATAAACGTCCCCAAAATCATCATATCCCTCCGCTTCTTCGCACTAATTCGATTAATCAAGCTATTCAGCCCCGGCACCTGCGCCGCCGCTCCCTGAATCCTGCGCTGAATCCCCGCCAACGTCTCGCGCTGCAACCCAAACTGCTCATTAACAGCATACGCCTGGCTCAAAACGCTATCCGCCATATTATGCGAGTTCTCGATGCGGTTGCGCTCGCCGAGCATGTAGTCCGCCTCCGCGGAAGGAGAGGAGGCATGGTAAGCGTCGATGTCTGAGCGGACGTTTGTGAGGAGGTTGGCGCGCTGGCGGGCGGACTGGAGCGTGGATTTTAGGGAGTTGAATTCGCGGCGGTCGTTCTGGAGGACTTCGCGGTGGCGGGAGAGGTTGTTTTGCTTGAGGGCTGAGGCGGTGAGGGTGCTTTCGGAATCGAGGAGGCGGGTGAGTTGGTTTATGAGGGTTTCGCGCTGGAGGGGGACGGGTTAGAAAAGGGATGGCTCGGGGAGGGGCGGGGGACGAACCTTTTCGAAGAGCTCGTTGATTTTGGATTCGGTTTGCTTTTGTTCTTCGGTTGGTGAGGGAGGAATGTTGCTGATTTGTGCAAATTGTGAGTAGGTGTGGAAGAGAGATTCGGTCTAGGGGTCCGGTTAGTTTGGTCAACCTTGGGGAGTAGGAGGATTTACTTGGGTCTCTAGTGTTCTTGCTTGTTGGCGTAGTTGCGCCCAGCCCGTCCCTGTTGAGGAAGACATGATAGGTACTTGATATTGTTGTAAAAGTGAAGTTGAAGAGCGGATCTTTCCTATGCCATCATTGTCTCAGTGGTTGACATCCTGGCCAACTCGGCCGGCCTTGCCTTGCGCGCGGCCCTGACATGGGATGCCAAGATATTGACATCACATGACTTATTTTCAGCCTTGCGCTAACTGAGTTGTCCCTGCTCTGTCCCCAGCTTCCACGCTAAGCCAATCACACGCTTAGGGCATAAAATACGAAAACCCTACTACGAAAAACAACCCAGCGATCCGCGCCCAGAACGAAGACGACGACGACGCCCATACCGACCACCACTCCATCTCAATCACGACAACCTCGACAATCACTCACAATGGTACGGAACCTCTCACACACTCGATTCTCGATGCGACGCGCGCGCTCAAGAAACGATTTACAACTGGATTGAAGGGGACAAAAAGCTAACGTCGCGATAGTCGTCCGGAAAAGTTAAGACTGGTGCCCTCTGGACCAAGAACAAGGAGGACCTCCAGAAGCAGCTCGGCGAGTTGAAGACTGAGCTCGGTCAACTCCGCACCCAGAAGATCGCTGGTGGATCCGCATCCAAGCTCACCAAGATGTGCGTCTTCAAATCCCCCGTCTCAATGCCCCCGAGTCTATAAGCCCATCAACCCCCCTTTGTCTCCAACGAGACTTCCGATGGCAAGGCTCGGTGCTTGTAAGTGGCACGGCATCACTGACATTTCTCGCTCTACAGCCACGACATCCGCAAGTCGATCGCCAAGGTCCTCACCGTCATCAACGCCAACCAGCGCTCCCAGCTTCGCCTGTTCTACAAGAACAAGAAGTACCTTCCCCTCGACCTCCGCCCCAAGCAGACCCGTGCCATCCGTCGCCGCCTGTCCAAGGAGGATTCCGCCCGTGTCCTCGAGAAGACCACCAAGCGCAACACCCACTTCCCCCAGCGCAAGTACGCCGTCAAGGCTTAAATGGCCGGGCAATGAGATGTGGAGTGTTTGGGTTGGAAAATTGGGAATGGGGGAGTCATTGATAGGTGTATATCCAGATGAATTAGCATATTGCTTGCTTTCCCGAATACCATGACTTGAAGCATTTCACCCTCAGGAGAGTGACGAAATCGTGCCTTTTTTCGTGATATGTGAACCTCTGTCCCTACGTTTTTGAACATGTTATTAATCGCAGAAAACCCTCGAACGTAGCTGCAAAAAAAACTACTATTGACCTGCACAAGACCATCCGCAGCTGGTACTGTAGTTCACAACAGTTCACTGGGTTGAGTATAACCCTGCTCATTCGGCGAACTTGTAACATATCATTTACACTGTCTACGACGATTTCCCTATATTGAAACCCAGACATCATCGCCTCAGTGTTATTTTTTACAAGAACCTGGTATATTCCTCCTAGTTTCTCCCTCTCTAGCTCCTTCCTCCCTTTCGCTCCATCTGTACCTTAACTCCCATTTGAACGCCATTCGTATCATACACAGAACCCGCTCGCAGCTGCCCTACAACTCCCTTAATCCTCATCCATATCCACATCCCTTTCCTCTCCTCCAACAAAGCTAAACCTCCCTCTGAGGATCCCTTCAACCCGATCCATCTCATCCTGCAACCCGCGCCTGGCATCCTCCAGCGTAATCACTCTTCGCTTCTCGACAACACCATTCTTCCTTCCCACCGGCTCTGCCAGAATCCACGCCTGCCCTGGTTCCACGCAGCTCAACGCATTGATAAGTTGCAGATACTGTCTCGTGACCGGGGTGTCCAGCTCGTCATTCCCTGCACCGGTGCTCTTCTTTCCACTCCACAGCGCGAGATCCTTGCCATGCCCACCATTGGCAAGCTGCTGCAGCTTCTGGAGTTGCTGGTATGCCACCGCTGCCGCGCCACGGAAGTCGCCCCTGCGTATCCTCCATGCGTAAAGAATTTTATGCCATGGCACACCGATGTTGACGTCAACGATACTCGCGCACTTTTGACTTAATGCCTCGTCGACCAAGGCATGCATTCCCAAGAATGGCAGCTCGATGAGCTCAGCTGCAGCAGAGTTCTCGCAGAGGGAGTAAACTAGGCTGCGAAGATTGGATTTCTGGATTGCAGCGTCGGGCATTAAGTGTAGAGTTGAGTGCGCGAGCTCGTAGCGGGCTGTGTGGAGGGCGGACGAGAAGAGGCGGGAAAGGAGGTCTGCGCGGAGTGCGGTGTCCTTTTTCGACTGTGCAGGAGATACCTTGGAGTGAGTGGGAAGGAACTGGAGAGCAAGGCGCGCGAAGTCGATGACGTATGAATGCGATTTGGAAGAGTCGAAGAGGGAGGCAATGTGTGCATAGTATGATGGGAGGCCACCACAGAGAGAGTTCCAGTCAGTTTCATTAAGTAACCCAGACGAGTGGCGATCGGTCGCCTGTAATTCGGAATGCGCTGCCATTACGTTAGAGATTGAGATATGAGACGATGGTAGAAACTTACCAAGACCAAATGCAGCTTTCTTGAAGTAAGTTGCTGCTACGGACAGATCCTTGACTGCGAGAGCGCTGCGGCCCTGCATATACACCGAGAAAGGATCTTGGGAGCAGAATCGGGAAAACGAGACTGCTAGATCCGCGTGTTCGGTTTTCAGAAGAAACGCTTGAATAAGCGCGGGTTGCAGCTCAATCTCACTGTTTGGATCGCAGACACGGCCGAGCAGTTTGGTCAGTGCAGTTAAATTGGACACGTCGGAATCCTTGGCGAGTCCTAGTAGGTGGTTAACAGTGCCTTCAAACACAGTTACTATTTTGAACTCCTCGGGCTTCTGAGCGTCGCTTATACTGGCGATTGACTCTGATCTCTCGGTCTTCAGAGGTGAAATGGAGATTTGCGTCTTCAGCAGCCATTCTAATATTTCAAGATGCTTCAGCACGGCGATAAGCTGTCGATGAACAGCGGCCGTATCAAGCTGCATTCCTTCTTCCTGTTGGTCGATCTCGCCCTCAATGAAGGCTAAAAGGACCAGTTGATCAAAACAGACCGACTGATGAAGCTCGACTATCTCTTGGACACCTTTAACCGCAACCTTTCTGCCAAGGGAAGCCAACGGATACCGCTCAAGATGTGCTGCCATATCTTCTGTGCCGGCCATTGCTCTGAACAAATCTTCATAGCTCCCAAGCGTAATATTTTTGAAACTGCCACCAAAGTATGCTAGCAGCTGCTCGAAATCATCGTCACCGATCTGGCCAGCGAAATTGCATCTGTCGTAGAATGATTGGAGATGTTCGGAATCTGTTTGCGAGGGATCTTGGAAGAGTTGCACCGCAAGCTGTGCCTTGCAGGAGTGCTGTAACATGTCGTTGAAGTTCTCGCGAAACGTTGCCGCAGCTGAAATAAGGTTGCTGAGCCCCTCAGACTTCCCACCAAAAGCATTATCTGGGTTAAAATAGAGTTCCTCGATGGGGCTACACTCCCGGATTACTGATAAACCGTTCGCTGTAGCAACAACGTGCAATTGGTTATCTGCATCAAAACTCAGAGCCAAAGCCTCTCCGCGCTGCTTGTCTAGCTCAACAATAAGTCGGTAGAATCGCCGCCATTGAGCATCTATCGCTGTTTTGAAGTGCTCATAATCTATTTGCCCAGTCGACGAACTGCTTAATGGTATAGAAGATCCGATTATAGCACAAATTCTCTCGGATAGATTTTTGTTGCCACGCGCCGATATCTTCTGCGGGCGTCCAAGACTCCTTTCATAAATAGAAAGTGCTGTCTCCACGGTCGCTATTGTGTATTTGCCGGGATACAGTATATAATTGAGCCACTTCTCTGTAGCATCTTCTGGATCCGATGGAAGAATAACAGGTAGAGGCGCCTGTGACACCGTATCTGTTGCCACAGCAGACCAGCCATTTTTCCAATAGCTACTGGTGTTATTGGCTGACAGAAGCGTGATGTCAACGGTCTGGACCCGGTATGTAATATTGTTCTTCCATAGCACCCACAATGATAGCTTGCCACGCTCATCGTTATGTACGGTAGCAGAGAAATCGGCCACGGTCCAAACATCCGTCATGGGATCCCCAGCCATCGGATGCGATGGCTTCAAAACAATCTCCGGAAACATGTCAATTAACTCCGCAGTGCCGTCTCCATTCAAAGTCATTGTCCAAAATTTGAATTCCCCAGCACCAATAGGAGAAAAAGTGACAATAGTGGTTCTCTCGTCGTCTTGGAATACTCTGATGAGCTGGGCTTGGGACGGATGTAATACCCATTTGCCCAGGTCGTTTGGCTCCCTCTCTGCGCCTAAGAGGTCCCCTGTAAACGCGATCTTGCCTGAATCCAGATTCCATACTCGGATTCGATGGTCCAAAGACACGGTAAAAGCGTAATTATCACCATCGATATCTGCTTTTGGTACAGCAATCGCAGTAACCGCTGAGAGTTCGATGTTAATCTTCCCGTGCTTGATGGTATTGCCCCCTTGAAAGGGGATCAAGCTTCTCAGCCCATGCGCCCAGCCACCTTCATTATAAAACGTCTCCTTCCATGATGAAGCATCTTCGCCAGGTAGTCGGTTTAACCTTAATAGGCCTCCATCGTGGAGAGATATGAGAACTTCTCCTGGGTTTCGTGCAACGAGGCGGTGGGGGTGCTTAAAGCTGAACGCTGTCGACAGGTAGATCTTGCACCAGTCATCTACATTGTTTTCCGTGCTTGCGCGTCGTCTGAAGGAGTCGGGTCTCAGCGTGAGTGTATACAAGTGATTCGATTCTGTCAGAGCCAACACGCTCAATGTATCGTGCTCTTCGTGGTCGGCAAATGCAATGCAGCCAGGTCGAATTGGGCTCGAAAAGTATAGTCGGAGTGTGAGAGGGTTCTCGGGGCCGTTCTCTCGTTTGCATACATCCACAGCGGTTATGGACAATGCTTTCCCATCTTCCAAGACGCGCCAGTGGAAACTTCGAGGTGAGGTATGGTACAGGCGGTGGTATATCGAGGAGGCTGACGCTAGATGCTTCGATTTAAATGCATTTTCATCCTCAGTGAGTGCGATTTCAGTCGCCAGAGGCCTCTTTTGCGTCCGCGCTAATCTGGTAGAGGCGCCTGGTACAGGAAGGCGTAGGATAACTGTAGAATTGGAAAGTGGTGAGTCGAGATTTATACGCGTCTCCTTGAAGAGATACGGTGGTGCTTGGGCTTGCATCTTTCCTCCATCAAGAAGCAATCATAGAACTCATGAAGAAGGAGCTAGGAGCTGGGCGCAGGCGCTGATATTCCGTATGGCTTCACGTCAACTTTGTTTGGTAGCAGCTTTTGAAGATACGCGCTAGTCCCAAAATAGAGTTTAGCTCATCACTCCAGTTCCACTTCACATTTCCACATCACCATGGATAGCACTACGCCTTCAAATAATATGATATAGCTACAAATGCAAATAGGCAGTTTATTGTTCCCAAGTTCATAATGCTAGGCCAATTAAATGTACAATTCGCGGCATGCTAAAGCACACAATATCTATAACGCCAAGCTCTTTCTCTAACAAAGTTTCTCATAGCCTCGTAACTCAACAATGCACATTCTCCATACCCATACGATTGTGAACCCATTCCTCGTGTCCCCTAAAGATCTAGTCTTTTTCGAGATCCTTTGGACTTGGGTCACCAATGCCATCCTCGTTGATGGCGAACAGGCAGTCGCTCTCCGGAAGACAAGGGCTGTCGTAAATCTTGCATATTCTCGTCTCTCCCCTTCCCTTTTTCAGACTGAGCCGGGTTGTACTCGCGTGAGCAATAACATGTCCACCTATTGGCTTCTTAGGATCTGGGTTAAACATCGCACTGGGTCCTCCATCAACTTGGGCCACGACCTGGTTGGTAATGACAACTGCAATGCCGAACTCGTCTGCAAGACGCTGTAAGGCTCTCATAAACTTCCCCAGATGGGTTTGCCTTGATGCCAATTCCCCTCTTCCAACAAAATCCGTGCGATATAGAGATGTGGCGCTGTCAACAATGAGTAGTGAAAAGCGGGTTTCGCACATCATCTGCGAGGCCAGTTGTAGAAGCTGGAGCTGATGATCGGAATTGTAAGCACGCGCATACGCTACATTATCGAGGACTTCTTCTCCTGATAGTCCATATCGATTTGCCACAGCCAATAGACGAACTGGTCTGAATGTTCCTTCTGTGTCGATGTACAAACATTTCCCCTCGCCGCCACCCATATCAAAAGGAAGTTGGCAAGTAACCGCCAATGTATGGCAGATCTGACTCTTTCCAGTCCTGAATTCGCCGAATATTTCTGTGACAGAACCTGTTTCGATACCACCAGCTAATAAGGTGTCGAGCTGCTTGGAGCCAGTGGTGATAGAAATCAGTTCGCTGCGGCGTTGGTGCATCTCTGTTGCTGTGGTGAAGCCCATGGGGACAAGCTTGGAAGCTATTTCTGAATTAGTACTCGAACAATTACTTCCTGTATACGGTACTGACCTTCTGTTAATATCTTCGTTGCCTTTTGCTCCGAGATTCCCTTGATCTGTTCCAGGACTCTGCGGGGAGTGTAGGCAACAGCCTCGACGGTATTAAAGCCGCCATCAACAACAAGTTGAATATCGCGCTTTGTAAGTCCAGCAACGCCCTGATGGTTTCAATTTTAGTGCTCGTCCCGATGTGTTCTATGCTGCAGGTAGGAATAATCATACCTCGAGTGACCACAAAGGCGTAGGGGCACCAGGACCTCCAACTCCGCCCTCATCAATGCCTTGTGATCCCTCCATATCCTCGGCCACCATTGTTATTGTTACCGTAAGCCAAGCACGACAAACTTTCTTACGTGATTAGACCAGTTTGGCCAGCTCTTCCGAATCGATAAATTCGTGTTAGTTGTTGTTTCTGTTGGGTGGACGCGTCCCTTGTCGGCTCGCGTTTGTAATCAGTACGCGGTGTCACATGACATATTTGGCCCCTCCCCCTCCTGGAACGTACTTGCTGCTCTACGCCCAGCCCAAACCTGGTCATAAGGAAGCGATGGCAAGATATTCCTTGTGTGACAGCCCAAAGACCCGATGAAGGGGCTGTGCACAACTCACTATGAGCTTAATAATAGCCAGGAGAATTTATTGCCATTTACAAGTGTTATAACCACTATAAAAATAAGGGTCTAAACAATTAAAACTATAATTACCGTATTATAGCCTTTGCTAAGAGAATTACTTGGAGATCAAGCAACGAGAGGAATCCCATCAGGTTCGATTTTCGTATCAGTTCAAATGTATTTCCCCGGACTTTGGAGCCACACGGATTCCAATAGCCTAAATAACACAGAATCGAACCAACCAACGTCCAGGAACAGGTCGCGGTCCGAGGTCAAACCCGCCATTTCCGCAGCTAACGACGTCAGAAGGGAGGCCGCCCTGGCGCTTGGACAACCATAACCAACTTCCTGTTTCCCATAGGCGCAACACAACTCTCCAAATTCTTCGACGACTCAATAATTGTTAATTGTATACATACAACTATACTGTTATCAATATGCCTATTCGGAATCCATTTGCAAAGCGTACTGGCCTCGAGGGTCTGCCGGACGAAAATGCGAGGCCCGAGTCTCCCGGCGGCCACGGCTTGGCAGTTGACAATGCGGATATAAAGGCGTCTAAAACGTCCTCCGCATTGAGTATAAATAGCAAGAAGGTTGAACAGCCTCCGGAATATAAAATGAGCGGTAAATTATACCCTAGACTATGATATTTGAGTAGTAGTTTCCCTCCAGAACCTTGCTCATATCCAAACAGTCGTCAATGATAGCGGGGTATATTTACCAGTAAGCAAATATCAAAACCTAGATGTGTAGAGCAACTCTGACTATTATGGTAGCCATCACCACCCGAAAAGAAAAGCTTCTGGCCTCGTCGCTCCAACCCATCGAATGCATCCTCCAGTACAACCCGAAGTTTCGCGGAAATTGAGCCATTCTCCATCTCCAGGGAATCCTTTGATTCGTACAGACGCTCATTTGTCAGTCTCGACAGTCCATTAAATCCAGAAAACATAGACTAATGCCTTTAACAGGATATTTCTGCTAGGTCTCCGGTTATGGAGAGTTCATCATCTGTGAATGGGCGCCAATCTCTCGATGCGCGTCTACCCCGCTTACCCCGCTCATCACTTCACGAAGGGCGCTTTCAAGGGGGCCCACCGACAGAAGAAGAAGAAGGCGAAGGATTCGAAGACGTGGGCCTGAATGACAACCCGATCAAAGACAAACTTGCGCCGAAGAAAAAGGGTTTCTTTTCGAGACTGGGCGACCAGGGGTCCGATGAGCCCGCCTTAGCAACACCTTTGACGTCCAGATTCCACTTCACAAATAGGAAGAGGGGCCTTAGTGGGCAGGGTGCAGAGCTAGGCAACATGGAAAGGCCAGTGACAGCTAATTCTCAGCAAGGGACTGAAGTGCGGTAGATACCCGTGTGAGAAGTTGCCCGGGCGGGCGTTGTACTTTATATTGACACGTGAGGGAGCTGGTCGGCGTTTGGCAACGTTTGGGTATTGATTTTTGTCGATAGAGCACACATATTATGGTGACTGAATGGAAATACACGTCACAGGGGACGATGTGATGGTTGCCTGTTCCGATAGAGACATCCCTCGTTAGGCATAATATGAGACCACAAACTATGAGATTTATTTTCCCGTCCAGTAATAAACACAAATAGTAATTCATAGTTTAAACAAGCATATGTCAAAAGGCTTAAATAATTTATCCATGTTTACGTAGTATCTGCCAAATTTATCGGAGTGATACTTCATCGTGTTATTTATTTCAATAATAAATCCATAAAACAGTGTCAAAACCACTCATACCAAGTGACTTAACCAATTTATCCCATATTTACGAATTCTGGTTTACTGTGATACTATATTTCAATAATTAATGCATCAAATACAGTCAAATAGGCTTATTCCAAATGACTCAACTACACTACGTATTTACGTATACTGGTTTACTATTCATACTCTACAATACTTTTGGGTGTTGAATCTGTTCCAAAAGCGGTAAGCGCTTGCCGTCATCGACAGACCAAGCCCCGCCTCGAAAAATAATTCTGCCGCCCCGCGAAGTTCTTCGTGGCCAGGAATAAACTATTTCAGTCAACAGACATCGCCCTTTCATTTCAAAAATCTCATACATTGCAACAATGGCGAAAACAAAGCCCCCGCAGTCGAAGGCCAACCGGGATTCCAAAAATATTTTGAACCGCACAATAGCCACTCCCAGCAAGGCTTCTTCACCGCCCGCATCTTCGTCGTCTCTCCTCGACCAGGCCACTTCTAAGCTTCTGGAAGGCGATATCGAGAGCGCTGTTCCATTAGCACAACGCGCCTTGGGCCTTGTTGATGTCGACTCCGTCGAGGCGCTTCCGGCGTTGAATTTACTGGGTGAAATCCACATTGAGCTCGGCGATATCGAGGCCGCGAGGGCCTATTTCACACAAGCTGTCGAAATCGACGAGGAGGGAGAGCTTGCTGAGGAGGTTGGAGGTGGGGCTGAGAAGTTCCTCTGGCTGGCGCAGCTGAGTGAAGAGGGAGGCCGGGACAGTGTCGAGTGGTTCGAGCAGGGCGCCAAGGTGTTGCGGGCTCAGATACAGAAGCTTGTCGAGACAGCGGATGCAAACAAAGCGGCAGAGGTGGAGGCTCTGGTTGCAGAGAAGAGGAGAAAGCTAGCAACTGCGCTATGCGGAGTTGTGGAGGTGTACATGACGGATTTGAGCTGGGAGGAAGATGCGGAACAGAGGTGTGAGGCACTTGTCACTGAAGCCACGCTTGTCGGACCAGGCTTCGCAGAGCCATGGCAGACGTTGGCTAGTGTTCGCATTTCACAGCAGAGACTCGAAGACGCCCAAGCTGCTTTAAAGCGCAGCATTGAAGTCTGGAAGGACGAGGATCCAGAGAGTGAACTGGTGCCAGACTTCCCAACGAGGGTGAGCTTGGCGAGATTGTTGATGGAAAGTGGGATGGAAGAGGAAGCAATTGAGGTATTGGAGAGACTGGTGGGAGAGGATGATAGCAGTGTTGAGGTATGGTACCTTGGTGGCTGGGGACTTTATATCTTGGGCGAGAAGGAGAAGGAGAAGGATGTTAGTGGAGAGGGACACAAGGTTTACTGGATCTCCAGTCGACAATGGCTGAATCACAGCTTAAAGCTGTTCCAACAACAAGATTACGAGGATGTGCGCCTCGGAGAACACGCAAAGGAACTTATTTCCAATTTGGAGAAAGACCTCGGGGTACTGGCGGAAGGTGAAGAGGAGGAGGATGACGAGTCCGATAGTGGCGATGAAGATGAAGAAGATGAGGAGATGGGTGGCATTTGATCAGTTTATCAGGATTGATACTGGCCAACATGTATAGAATTGAACCCGGGGAGCCTGCTAGGCTGAATATCAGTGTATGGGGCTCTCTAGAAAGCTATAAAAGTTTAGATCTAGCCGTGATTCGTTAGGATTATGAAATCACTGTTTCGGGTTTAATGCCAAGTGCATCGCCAAAAGAATCAAGAAAACTATGTAGTCAATAAACTACAAAATCCCACACCCGGAGATAGATCCGGAGATTCATTGCGATTTGAGTTCATATACACAAGTTCATGTTGATACACTTGCCTATTCATTGTTGAAAAAGGGGAGCTGTCAGCTGCGTTTTGTGCTCATGATTGCAACTATAGATACCTAACAGAGCCTATGGCCCTGATGGTCCGCGTATTTTCCGGCTCTACCCAAAACGCCTCCAATGCAACGCCTCATATATCATGGAGATCGGTTGTTCCGACCCAAGCAATAAAAACCTCGAACGTATCTCGTCAAACCTTGACCTTCTCCATAGCCGCTACAGCAGCATCCTCCAAATCGTCATCCTCATCCGCCTTACCAGCCATGCCGCTCTCCCAAAGCTGTCTTCCTGTAAGCTTAACTTCCGTTTCCTTCCCTCTGTTTCTCTTCTTCTCGGCAGCTTCCTCTACTTCACGCTCTGCTTGCTCGATATCGTCCATCTCTTTCCTGAAAGCGTCCCTCCACTTCGCAAACGTCTCGATATTCACCGGCGTTCCATGGAATTTCTTGTTCTCCTCGGCCTCGATAGCCATCACGCGCTTGACGTGCTCTTGCATCAGCACTGCTTGGCGCTCTTGTATTATCTGCTCAGCTTCATCCTTGACAGTCGAAACGAGGGTGAAAACCATGGCCATGCCCATGTTCTCCTCAATGGAATCATTCAGGGCATCGATCAACCGCTCTCTGTCCTCTTCGATGTCGAAAAGTTCGTGTGCTACCACATCATCTGGTGCGCAAATCTCGACAAGCGGGGCTTCATCTGGGTAGTTTTCCGGGTATTCGATCTTCAGGATGATGGTTGGAGGTTCGGCCTCATTGCCGGCTTCGTTGGTGACATCGAGAAGGATTGATATCGTGTAAGATGTTTCCGAAATATCTGTGACGTCGCATTAGCAATGTGCTCTCATCTCTTCGCTCCGAAATTGTGTGTTCTAGGACGTTAGACAGAAAGGTAAGATGCTACATACCAGTTATTTCGTCCGGGAAAATAGAGTCCAGGACTTCCCGCTCCTCCACTTGATCTTCGCGACCCATTGTAAGAGGATTTGCCTTGTGAGACAGGCTTATTGACGTAGAAGTATGAGAATCATTGGTGATAGTGGGGGGTTGACAATCGACGAATCACGTGGAAAACTTCCACAGCCTCGCCAGGACAACGCGAGTACTATAGAAGACTAGTGGGAGTAGTACCCCTGCAAAAAAAGCCTCGCGATTGAAGGTAAGAAAAAGTTCTTGATAAGATTGTGGCAGAACAGTTACAACGTGAACGTTGCGACTCGACCGGGTTGCTTGTATTCTTAATTTGGACAGTTAATTCCACAGCCGCGACAATCATAGCATATTGCTAACGGAATTTTATCTCTGTTCGCCATGGCTGCCCCGGCAACAACCAAGAAAAGCAGTACTTCGGGCATCAAGCGGAAGGCTGAGCCGTCGAAGGAAGCACACGTTAAGGGAACCAAAAAATCAAAGGTAGAGGCAGAATCTACGAAACCTGAGAAGAAGAAGTCCTCCAAGAAAGAGGATAAACCAGAGAAGAAATCAAAGGAAGATAAGCCAGAGAAGAAGTCAAAGAAGCCAAAGATGGTGGAGTCTAACGATGAGGACTCTGATGACATGGATGTCGATGGCGGTGTGCCATTGAACGGAGCCGAGGAAGAAGATACTCCAATGGAAGAGGCAAATGATGGAATACACCCTGAGAGAAGGCAGTTTGCTGCTGGCCAGGGACCCAATGGTATGTATACCGTTATGATCAACATTTCTCATCTAATTCGTTTATAGGTACCAACTCCAGAGAGGCACACGCAAAGCAGAAGGCGACAATTGCAGAGAGAAAGGCAGCTAAGCCGCTCGCCGACCCTCTTTTACGAACAAAGAAGATTTGGGAGAGACTTAGAAGGAAGTCTCATGTTCCAAAGGAGGAGAGAAAGCAGCTTGTCGAGGAGCTGTTCCAGATTATTACCGGCAAGGTCAAGGACTTCGTCCTGAAGCATGACTCTGTACGTGTGATCCAGACTGCCATCAAATACTCTACACCTGAGCAGAAGAGAATGATCGCAAAGGAGCTGAAGGGAACATACCGCCAACTCGCAGAGTCGAAATATGCCAAGTTCCTCATCGGAAAGCTGCTTATTCAAGGAGACGACGAGATCAGAGATCTGATTGTCCCAGAATTCTTCGGCCATGTGCGCAAGATGATCAAGCACGCCGAGGCTTCTTGGATTTTGGACGATGTTTACCGTGGGGTTGCCAACAGGCAACAGAAGGCTACAATTATCAGGGAGTGGTATGGTGCGGAGTTCTCTCTGTTCCGCGACGGCGAGAAGGTTTCCGGCGACCTCGCAGATGTGCTCGAGAAGGAGCCTGGAAAGCGTGCTCCTATCATGCGCGAGCTGAAGGAGTTGATCAACCATCTCGTCCAAAAGAAAATGACTGGTTTCACGTTATTACACGATGCGATGCTTCAGTACTACTTGAACGTTAAGACCGGCACCGAAGAAGAGACTGAGTTCATGGAGCTGCTAAAGAGTGACGAGGAGAGTGATCTTCTGAAGAACTTGGCATTCACAACTTCTGGAGCTCGCGTAGTCTGCCTTGCGTTCGCACATGGTGTTGCCAAGGATAGAAAGCACATCTTAAAGGCCTACAAAGATACCATTCATCTTATGGCAGGCGACCCAAATGGCCACAAGATTATTCTCGCAGCTTATGAGACAGTCGATGATACTGTTCTCACTGCCAAATCGATATTCCCAGAACTTCTCACCAAGGATGCCGACAAACAAGCTGAGATGGTTGTCACTGCCGCCAACGACTTAAATGCTCGCACGACCTTACTCTACCTTTTCCAAGGCCGTTCAAGCTCTCTCTTCCCCGCCAGCCTCGCCGCCGACATCGAAGTCCTCAACGAGGTTGACGTCGCTCGCGCCACTACTTCTAAGAAAGACCCCGAAATCAGGCGCGCTGAACTCGCGAAGGCACTCTCACCTCTTCTTCTCAATGCCATTGCTTCCGCCGCTGTCGAACTCGCCACTACTTCCTTCGGCTGCCAGTTCATCACCGAGGTTCTCTTCGCATCTGTGGGCGATAAGACTGCTGCCTTGGAGGCTGTCGCATCTGTAGCTGGAGGAGACCCAACGGCTGTTGTTGTTGAGGCAGATGCCATGGATGTGGATACTGCTGCTCCGGCTGAGGACGCAATGGAAGTTGATATTCCGTTTAACGATCACTCGGGTGGCCCAAGCTTGCACATTGCAAATACCGCATTCGGCGGCAAGATGCTACGCTCCCTCATCGCTGGTGGTCGCTTTGACAACAAGTTGAAGAAGATTATCCCAGTGTCGCCACCTCTTAACTTCGCAGACATACTTTACCCTGTGATTGAGGAACACATCATTGAGTGGGCTACTGGCTCGAGCTCTTTCGTTGTTCTTTCTCTGTTAGAAACCGAGAACTTCTCCTCGAAAGCGGAGGTGTTGGAGAAGCTGAAGAAGGGAAAGAAGGCCTTGCAGAAGGCAGCTACCGAGGAGACGGCAGAGCAGAAGGCGAAGGCAGCGGAGATCGCAGGAGCTGGAAAGGAGAATGGTGATGTCAAGGCAAAGAAGGGAAAGAAGAAGGCTGCACCCACCCAGAAAGCAGTTGGGAATGCGGGTTCGAGGATGCTGTTATCCATGCTGTGAACGTATTATAGAAAAATGTATGGAGTTATTAAGGATATTAAGGATACCCGAGTATCATGATTTGTTTCATTCATCTGACTGGACTTGAGCTACCAATTTCCTCCACCTGAATTCATAATTTATAAATTCATAACTCATAATTCAATAGCACAAAAATCACGTGCCATCGAGAGTTTTGGTGGCGAAGTTGTGAAGTGTGGCTGAGGGACCCACCCTATTGACCGCTAGCGCCTGGCATGACTATATAATGTGGCTGAAATCCTGTCCTTTTGATAGCTCTTTATAAACTCCAACCAAATCATAAGCCGATTCTCCTCAATATCACGCTCTTCCTCAAACATACAACTTCAGCTGAAGAACAAAACCGACCAAAATGCCAATTGCAGACAACAGATCCTCGGCGCCGAAGGCAGAGCAGCCAAGCCAAGGAAATAACACCACAACGACCCAAGGGCAGCCTGGGACTACTTCAAACAAGACCGAGGCAGAGAAAGCTGCAGAAGACAAGGCATCGAAAGAGTACTTGGAACGGATGGAGCTGGAGTATGAGAAAAGAGAAGGTGGAGCTTAAATGTGTTATCTTCTATCAGACCAAGGCGAAGGGACACAGGCAGGGAATACTAGACACTCTCCAATAATATCTACTGTAATTAATTTAAGATGTAATGACCTATAAATTCACATGTTCACCTGACATTGTAATTCTCACGCATCACTGTTGCTGGCTTCCTTATAACCCACCGATAACTTCTCACAAGAGTCACAAAGTGGAAATTGAGGGGGGGAAAGGCTGACGAAGCCGTCTATGACGTAGCTGTCGATCTTCAGCCTTGCCATAATTTTGGATATAATCGCATCATAGATAGCCACTCCTCCATGTCCAGAACCAGAGATAAACTATTATCTCTGTGCTCCTCAGTATTTATTCGGCTGCGATTTAAACAGCACCCTTAGTTATTTTTTAATACCACTTTTTATAACGATGAAATCCATCATCGACCATGCGAAAAGGCGCATCTCAAACGTCACGGACTCCAACCCTGCCCCCTCCCAATCTCCTCAAGCTACTACCACCAGTACTCCCCATGCTTCATCTATTCGTCCCGTAACTCGCCAAGATATTTTCCGTTACCGATACCATCACGGAACCAACCTTGGCTCCATATTCGTCCTGGAACGCTGGCTTTTCCCGTCCCTGTTCTCCGCTCCAGGAGACTCAGAGCTTGCTGCCGTAACATCCTCTCTGTCCGAAATCGGACTTGATAAAACCAAAGAACGCTGGGAAAATCATTGGAACTCAGCGTTGTCAGACGATGATATCCGGTTTCTTGTCCACGAGGCGAGGTGCACCAGCATTCGCCTTCCCATTGGGTATTTCACCCTCGGTCCTGCATTTTGCCAGGAGACGCCGTTTGAGGCCGCCGCGGATGTATACGTCTCTGCATGGGCGGCTGTGTGCAAACTCGTACGAAGAGTAAACGATGCTGGCATAGGAGTTCTCCTCGATCTCCACGCGCTCCCTGGGGGGGCAAATAAAGATATGCACTCAGGGACCGATAGTGGGAAAGCTGAGCTCTGGGACCATTGGAACACAGGGAAGAAGAACCGAGAAATGGCCAAGAAAGTGGTATTGCAAGTCGTCAGCCAAGCTGGGAACATGGAAGGTATTGTAGGAGTGCAGATCGTCAACGAGGCCGCTGCAGGCGCACATAAGTTGCATGAATGGTACGACGACGTATTGAGGGAGATACTGGACATTGATCCGACGATGCCGATTTATGTGAGCGATGCGTGGGACTTGGAGAGTTCACTGAGATGGGTTGAAAACAAAAAGCATCGGGGTGGAAACCCGGTCGTCGTGGACACGCACAAGTACTACACCTTCAGCGAAGCCGATCGCGCAAAGGCACCGCAGCATATTATCTCGCAAGTGCCCCATGAGCTAGGAGAGATGGACAAATATGTTGGTAGCGTCCATGATCGAGGGGCAGCGCAAATAATTATTGGGGAGTACAGTTGCGTACTAGACGGCAGGACTTGGTCTCGATCTGACCCATCTCAGAAAGACGAACTCGTTCGTCAATTTGGGAATGTTCAGAGTGAAAGATGGCGAGAGAAATCCGGAGGCACTTATTTTTGGACTGCAAAGATGGAGTGGATGGACGGCGGCGAATGGGGTTTCTTCGAGCAGGTTAAAAAGCGCACGATTGTAGCGCCTCCGTGGCTGTTCTTGAATCCGAGTGACGTACAGCACCGTGCGGACGAGGCAACGAGATCCAAAGAATTTACCTTTAGTCGAGCATTGGGGAGCCATGTTGAGTATTGGAGTCAAACAGCGCCTGGCAAGAAGTTTGAACATCACTGGTACGGTGATGGGTGGGATGTAGGTTGGGAGGATGCAAAGTGCTTCTGGTTTGCGAGGGCTGACGGCCACATGGGAGAGGTTGCGAGTAGTTCTGGCGGCGCAGAGAAGATTGGGTGCTTGGAAATATGGGTTCAAAAACGTCTCCGGGAAAGTGGGAAGGAAGGGGGATCAGTATGGGAGTGGGAACATGGGTTTCGGGCTGGAGTCAAAGCATTCGAAGGGATGGTCGGGGTCTGAAGTCAATATACTCATGCCCGAGACACCCACCGCTCAAGGCAAATGCTAATGAGCCTAGGGGTCTTTGGAAATGCATATAAAACCTTTGGGTATTGATAAGAACTGATGTTCTCCTAGTGAACTTGTTCTAACGGTGTTTCCCTAATGCTCCCTTGATTATGGAGCCTGTCGTCTCGAGGTAGGATATGGGTCCAAGTCGGTATTATAATGCTGTGTCGCCAGGCATTTAGATAGGCGTAGCCCGTTCATTGACCGTCGTCCTTAATATTTGGCGCAGCTGCTTCCGTTCCCATTACCCATTACCGTTTGCGTATAGTTCAAATCGTCAACGCCATCCATTGCGTTGTACCATGCTCTTTGGAGATCATAGATACAAGCTTCCATCATCTTCAGTGGTCAGCCTCTCTTCCAATCTCCTCCTAAGCTCCTCGTCTGACAACGTGCCCCCTCGACCTGTATTTGCGCCACCTGCACCCTCCGCACCATTCGCGCCATTTGTTCCATTCGTGGCTGTACCAGTCGTGTTGTTTCCCGCGCTTTGTATAGCTCCTTGCACACTGGTGATGTCGTCGTCCATTGCCAGAACACCATTGGTAATCCGACCTGTTTGAAACGTACCATCCGTCCATGCCGAGTGTGCCCTAGTAGAATCATTACTCACACGCTCCGTGGAACCGCTCTCACGTCTTGCAAGCATCCCTTGCAGGGTCCTCAATTCTTCGCTTTCCCGCGCTGTTAATTCCTCCGGCGAAGAGCCCGTCGCAGCTGCCCGTCCAGCTCCAGATTCTCCATTCTCTCCGCCCAACAGGTCAATCTCGTCTTCTCCGACAAACTCTCCCCATCCCAGGCCCCTTTTCTCCGCTTCCTGTCGTAGCAGCGCCAACCGCTCCCTGATACGTTCCATCACGATGGCATTTTCCGCGATTGCTTCGACGCATACGATATCCGGCTCCTGACCTGTTGGTGGACGTGCATAGGGCTCCAGCTGTGCGTTTGAGTATTCGAGGTGGGCGAGGGAGTTGCGCAGCTCTGCTGCCTTGAGGTGGAGGGTTGAGAGTGGAAGTGCTTCAAGTGCCGCCGCAAACGCTGCGGTGCCGATGGGAAGTGCGTCAGACGACATGGCGAGAAGTATCGAGTAGGACGGTTAAGAAAAGATTTGACTCTATAGGTCCGTAAGGTGGTGAAGGTATGGTGGGTCGATCCTGCGAAGCTCTGCAGTGGAGGAGCTGTA
This sequence comes from Pseudogymnoascus verrucosus, assembly GCF_001662655.1. Classification (NCBI taxonomy): domain Eukaryota; kingdom Fungi; phylum Ascomycota; class Leotiomycetes; order Thelebolales; family Thelebolaceae; genus Pseudogymnoascus; species Pseudogymnoascus verrucosus. The sequence continues at coordinate 82,801 of NW_017263682.1, forward strand.
TGAGGTTGGTAATTGTTTACTTGGATAGTGTGGGGGTTGATGTGTGGTGTTCTAGAGCTACGTCGTTCGGTTCGGTATCAATAAGCTTCAGCCACAAGTGCCGAATACAGCAATCGCTACCAATCTATCGTCCCTTGCAAAGGCACTTTCACGCATTAAATATTAGGCTATATTGCTTCTGACCGAGGATTTATAATTAGGTCCCAAAATCTCCAAAATCTCCACAATCTCAGGCGATTTTCAGACTATGCTCCATATGGGGCGGGGTTTGGTGCGGAGGTATCTCAGTCCTTAGCGGCATGTTAGACAAAGTGGGGGTTATGGCGGGGTATAAAGAGGTGTAACCCTTTGGTTTACTGACATTGCTGACACCCGATGATTACCGGAAATAAACCCATCAATATCAATAGCAACTAAACCGAAACCATGGCGATGATACAGGCAAACAGACTGAAGAAGGTCTTGGACAACGGAGATAAGGCCTGGGGCATCTGGCAGACCATTCCAGGAACCAATGTCTCGAGGGCTTGTGCGAATAGCGGAGTAGACTGGGTTCTTGTTGACTGTGAGCATGGTAACATCGCTGGTATGGCACAATTCTCATCACTTATACTGCATTTATAAGGCTAAACAATGATATCTGCAGATGCTGCTATGCATGAGTCTGTTGCAGCCATTGCCGCAACTGGCGTGAGTCCGATTGTCAGGATACCTGACAACCAGGGCTGGCTTGTAAAGCGTGAGTGGGATTGAACAAGTCTCTTTGATAGCAAATATTAAAATTGTCTAGGTGCGCTGGACTGTGGAGCCCACGGAGTACTAGTCCCTCTTTTGAACACAGTTGAGGATGCTGAGAGACTCGTCAAATCTGCCAAGTTCCCACCTCAAGGTATCAGAGGCTTTGGCTCTCCATTCTCCCAGGGAGCCTTTTCTGCAACGATGACAGCTGGGGAGTATCTTGTCCAGGCCAACTCCTCTCTCCTCACAGTCGTCCAAATCGAGACTGCCGAGGCCCTGGCAAACGTTGACGGGATCGCGGCAGTTCCGGGCGTGGATGTCCTCTTCGTGGGGCCATTCGACCTTGGCAATGCACTGGGTTATCCGATTACGGGCCCAACAATGCACCCGGAGCTGGAGGCTGCTATTGCAAAGGTTCTTGCTGCTGCGCAAAAGGCGGGTAAAAAATCGGGAATTTACACCCCAAGCGGTGAACAGGCGAATAAGATGGCAGCGCTGGGCTTTGACATGGTCAATGTCACGGCAGACGCGATTGCGCTGGCGGTGTTTTTGGGTTCAGAAGTAGCCAAGGCTAAAGGTGGCCAGTCAACTGAGAAGATGACCGGACCATATGGAAAATAGACGATATAGTCGAATAGAATATGTATTCCTTAAGGCGGGGCCTCCGCGTCGTTCATCTTCTTTTGGACTTCTTCGGCAGTGAATCGGTGCATAAGCTTTTTTGCTTTTCCAGATAGCTCAGGGTCTTCCTCAGGGGACGACGCGTTGGTGACGTGGATCTGACTAAAATTAGCTATTGAATTGATCGATATTGAAATCCTAACCACTGGGGTGTCAAATTCATATAGGTTCCTCCATACTGTCTGATCTGGCTTCATGACATTGATCTCTCTGTATACAAATGGCCGGACATCCCACACGTCCGAGAGAGTTTGTTTCGCATCGGTGCAAAGCTTACAACCGTCTCGCGTGAAGAAAGTTATACGACAGGCTTGGAAAAGCCGTGTAGCTGCACGCATCTTGAGTGAACAATGCGAGAAGTCTGAATGGTGGTAATGTAAGGTTCATAGCTTTGTTTGAGGAAGCATGTGCTTATCGTGGATACCTCTCGGAGCTACGTAATAATTATCCGGGTATACACCCACATGCCAACCCAACCACAACGATTATGGCTTGCCCACTCTTCTGAGCTTAACTCGATAGAACATTCCGCATGGCTGCCAATTTGCTGCGTAGACCAAAGTCTCTACTTGCTTTTTGATTGAACGATGAGGGGTGCGTCTAAGGACAAATGGCTACCGTTCTCGCCGCTCTCTGGGGAATGATCGTGAAAGTCGTCTTGTTCTGGAAGAGTGTAAGAAGACCAATTCGACAATACATACTGTGGATATCGCTGACATGGTCTCTAGAGGTTTTGGAGTTGGTTGACATGGAAGAAGCCAACAGATGTTTGGGTCAACATTCTCCAGAATGCACAATCATATGAGGAGTGGGAAGAGGCGGCCTTTCAATTAGACGTGTTGCTTGGGAATGACTTATGGTATGGCACGATTCCGCTGCCTGTGTAGCACTACAAGCTTCAAAGAAACTAACAATTACATAGGCGCCAGAATCCAATCTCAAAATACTATGATTACCGCCTCATCCACGAGCGACTCCAATCCATAATCGTTGCCCGCGAAGAGAACGATGTTTTTACCCTCGTCAATCTACTCCGATCTGGCCTCGTCAGGAACCTCGGCAACATCACTGCTCCACGACTCTTCAACCGCGCCTTTGCTGGCACAAAATTACTTATCGAAGATTATATCACGCAGGTTGCCATTGCCATCTCTTTTGTGGCAGCTTTGCCAGGCACAGCAGGCACAGATGGAAATGTAACGGCAGCAGGGCTTAGTAACCAAGCAAAACTAGACCTACTTCATGATACGAGGCAAGCGTTTGGAAGGAGTACTTTGGTGCTGCAGGGAGGAGAGATATTTGGCATGTGTCACCTGGGCGTTGTAAAAGCGCTGTATCTGAGGGGACTGCTACCTAGGATCATTACAGGAACTGCTACCGGGGCGCTAATTGCTGCGTTGGTGGGGGTGCACACTGAGGACGAGCTCTTAGAATTCCTAACGGGCGACGGGATTGACCTGACTGCGTTTGGAGGTGGAAACGATGGAGACCTAAAGAAGAGGCCACCGAAAGATGGCGGGTGGTGGGCGACGCTAGGAAGGAGAACAAAGAGGTTCTACCGGGAGGGATATTTCCTGGATATCTCCGTTTTAGAAGATTGCGTGAGGGCCAATGTTGGAGATTTGACATTCGAAGAGGCCTACAATCGCACGAAACGAGTCCTCAATATTACAGTGGCTACATCAGGTCATGGTAGTGTGCCGACACTTTTGAACTACCTCACGGCACCCAACGTTCTTATTTGGTCTGCAGCTCTCGCGTCAAATGTGTCAAACCCGACGCTATATGGCCGCTCTGTCAACCTCTTATCGAAGTCCCTCGATGGCACCATCGTGCCTTGGTTCCCCTCCGAATCCGCCACCTTCCGTCCTTGGACGCATGCCACCTATTCGGACCGGGAGTCGCCTCTAACGCGAGTTGCTGAGTTATTCAACGTAAACCACTTCATCATCTCGCAAGCGCGCCCATACCTCGTACCGTTTCTGCAAAGCGATATGCATGGCCCATCAGGCAGCTATGCACGACGGGGCCGGACGAGTTTTACAAGCCACCTATTGAGGCTAATAACCATGGAAATACATCATCGCCTCTCGCAGCTTGACTCTCTTGGCGTTCTTCCGGCGAGCACCAGACGCTTTCTCATTGACGAAACAGTTCCCGGCGCAAGTGTGACGCTTGTCCCGGAATTAAGCACCGGCGATTTCCTTCGCCTCCTAGAGACCCCCACCCGCGGGAGTCTTGATCATTGGATCCTCTGCGGCGAGAAAAGCGTGTGGCCCGCTGTTTCGGCGTTGAAGATTCGGTGTGCTGTGGAAAGTGAATTGGACCGAGGATACCAGTTCGTTAGGAGGAGAAAGGCCGGGGGACTGAGGAGGAGAGCGAGTACGTTAGATACGAGCCATGCGCCCCACGAGACGAGAGAAAAGACGAGTAGTTCTGGTGGAAATTGGAAATCCGATGTAAGAAGCACGGGGGAGATGCAAAGCTAGAGTTAGTGTTTCGGCATCCTTACAGGGAACAAGGTGAGCCAAAACGGAAGCATAGCGAAAATCTTCGATGGATATTCAATCTAAGTAATGAGAATATATTGCCACATCAACTGCATCATCCCTGATCGGTCATCCATTCACCTCAGCGCCACTACACGCTAAATTGCGGCTGCACACTCTCTTTATCCCCTCATTACTATCCCCCTTGCCAGGTCCTAAGCCCCTGTCTCCGCTTTCGCAATCTAGGAGTCCTCAAGGCTGCAGTCCTGACAACTGTGCATGAGGTGCCACGATGACGGTATTCGGAAGCCGCAAGGCTAACTTGGGCGCTTGCGCACCATGCAGCCACGATTTACAGACCCCGGAAGGGCTCGATTTCGTTCGGAAATTTGAGGATTCGGGGAAATGTACACGTGGTACGGTACATGACATCACATTTCGACTCCGAATAAATAATCTGGGGTGAGTGGGAGACTGAAGATCCAAAACGTGCTCCGAGTATTTGAGAAGGATGTGGGCGGCAAGTTGGGTTCATGCACGGTGACATAGTTGACGATGCTTGGCTTCCCTGCAGGCCACGCTACTACTCTACACTACACTGAACATAACCAAATCGTTGTTGGGCAAGCGATCCGTGCTCGAAGAGGAAGCTCTGGTGGCGCTAAATTATGCGTCCCATAATGCTCCTGGTCCGTTGGATAGCAAATCTCATGTCTATCCATGAGAATGCAGACGTGCAGGGGTTCGATAAGCGTCATCCATGCCATGCGGTGCATTCTTACGGCGGCGACAGTTGTGATTTTGTGTTTGAGCGCGCTTCTATGTAAGACCTAAGCATGCGAGGGTGAGGCTACAATCCTAGCATAAACTATCCATTGGACGGCTCACTCAATGGCCTGGCTTTGGAAATATGATGGGTGCCTAGGACCTGGTTGAACCTGCGGAATATGAGAGCCTTGCCGGCTATCTACGGTCTGTGTGCCGACATGCACCGTCGATGCTCAGTAGCTGTTGGTCGGGGGGAACGGAACACAACCCGATTTACCAATGCTCTCCTGTGGAATTTCCCGAGCTACACTATTCAACGGGATAATAAGGTAGTAGAACCTTAGGCGGGCGTCAACTATTTTACAGCCCTTACCCCGCTACTGACTTTGATGGAGTACAAGATTCTTGGCGATTGAAAAGATATGTCCTAACTTGCAGGCCTGTTGGATTGAGTTGTGATCCATGACGTCTTAACGCACAATCCCTGGGCTTGCATTCGAAGTCCCGTTTCCCCGAACCCTTGAAATATGAGCTATAGCGTTGACGCGGTGCAGATCTGGGGACGCAATACGCCTGACGACGACTCGCTATCCGCCAGCCTGGGCCGTGTGATCATGCGCGGCCCATACGGCTTCCACATGCATGGAATGTCACATCCATGTCAGATTTTGACATTTCTTCCCAAATAAGTGAGGCGGCAATAACAAGCGTTATCGGAGGCCGATTTCTGGAAAATTTGTGCCCAGGAATCAATACCGTGCTAATACCTGTCGTAAATGATATGATAAATTTCGGGGAAGTCACATCAACCTCCTACCCTTAGCTCACCGGTGCCGTTTTAAAGGCCGTCAACGTGTCTGCTAACCTATGGCACGCCGGTCCCCGCGTCAAGGTAAGCACACATGACCTTTCGGTCCCGATGGATATTTGCAACGCTAAAATATTCCCCAGATGGCTCCCGCCAAGGCTGAAAGTGAAGCCGTCTTTCTGGTACACCCATTTAGCATTTTGCTAAAAGTATAAGAGGTGGCCACAACTGCGATCGGGTTGCCTTTCGTTCAGAGATGAACTACTGCCGCTCGTTCGCCTTCACTCGGAACTTTTGAAGTCCACCGAAGGGATTTCAATTATCTTCTTGCTTCTTCTTCAACTCTCCCATTGTTGCGAGACATAACTGCTGCAACAAGTTTAGCCTTGTTGGTATCATTGCGCTTATATGCTGCAAGGCAATCGAACCGTCAAATTTATACCAATCGAGGTCGGTTCTCAGTGCGGATGAGCTTGGCCACTGATTCTAACTTCCTCCCAGGGTCTTCAACTTCCTCAACGGCTATTACTCTCAAATTCTCGCGCCAGCTCACTCATATTTGCACCATTCCGTAATGGCCTGTGCATGCAACACCAGGAATCTCCCCAATGGAAACAACACATGCCCATACGGAGTGCACACCGGACCATTGACAGCAGAAAGAGCTCCTGCCTATAATGAAAGCAACTGCTCATGTGCCCAAGCCGGGACCTCTTTTGCAAATGGCCATATACGTGTACCCATCGTACCGTTATGCACCCATAACTTGCAGCACCTCCAGCAGACAATGCTAGCAACAAATGACAACAGCAGCCAGTACCCGCTGTCGTGGGCTTCAGCTGGTACTGAAGCAACTGCAATCAACGTTGACGAAGGCTGTCATGATATCAACTATGTTCATAACAATAGTTCAAACAACACATACCTGCAGATGGTACCACAGGATGGACTCAACGAGGCATCGAACTTGCTTCGAGCCTCACAAGCCCAGGATGTGCTTAGATTTCCCATCGCTATCCAACGGATGATATCTGAGATGGAGCAGGAATACTGCCCCATCTTTGATGAATACCAGGGATACGAATCCAGTGATATAGTTCCAGTGAGCTTTGACACGAACCGTGGAGCCTTCATTGCAGTGGGCCCGACCCATATAATTCCGCCGTCGGATTCCGAGAGAGTTACCAGAGGATGTCCATCGACTAGAGGCGAGAGTAGCGTCGTCAGCGGCCCGGGAAGCGGCAGTGGCGGCGGCTCTGGGCTTTGGAACAGAGGCGAACTCTATTTTGATCACATCGGTGCCCAGTACGAGTATGCCGGATACGACTATGACGATGCGGATGAAGCTTGATGAAACAAAGCATGTGACGATTTTGGAAAAGCCAGCGACGTCTTGGATGAGTCTCTGTTTTCCCGCCCCGGGATTCCTATTTGGTACCAGCCAAGTCGAAGATGGGATATGAATATGAGAGTATCGAGTGTATTATTAGGGAGGTGATGAATGGGTGTACGATGTTATGAAGTTTACGATGTCAGGATAGTTCCTTTGGCGCCGGGTTATGTCGACATTGCTTTATTCCCGAGGGTTTTTTTTTGCTGAGGTTTGTTTTCATATTATTGTTTGCCGACTGCACTTGGGGCAATTTTCAGCGTGCTTTGGTTATTTGCATGGTGGCTTTTGTCTTTTGGTATAATGTCTTACAGTGGCGATGCCGTGTTTCTCAAACACTGTTGTGGGGATGTATGTAGTTGGGACACCAACAAATACAATGAAATATAATAAACATACAGTCAAGTAATCGCAATGCGATCATATGGTCTAACTATAGTAGCTTGCTATCCTCTATTTTGTATTCCCGTTTTCAACTCCCGCTCTGGTACTTTTCGTATACGCGTATAGCTCCCCCCACCCCGCATTTTAGAATACGCGTATAGGGTCCTTGTGCTGTTAATGTCAAGATCTACTATAGACTCCACATAACACTCTTAGAACTACTGTAAACCATATACGGACAAGGCTTCTATAGCACAATATAAAATTACGCGTAATGCTGATGATGCGAATAAGATAAATAAGGAGGAGAGTTAATCTCTCCAATTTCTACAGTTTCCCATGCGTCTCTCACAAGCTCCTATTATTCCCAAAGTTATCACTATGGCGTCCTACCTAAATGCAACAGCGCCTTTGTGTGCACCATCAACCTTCACATTCCCGGATCTCTTTGGTGCTCAGATCCTTTCAATCAATGCCAATTTAGTCACCAACTTCAGCACATCTGTCAAAGATATCTACTTTGCTAACCACCCTTCTATCACCGTCGAAAATGCTACTTTCTGTAACGTCACCGTCTCATATACGCATCCAGGCCAAGGGGACCACATAAACGTTGGGGCATATCTGCCCGTTGGGACCTGGAACGAGCGCATGCAGGCTGTTGGAGGTGGAGGATGGGTTGCGGGAGGACATAACTTCTTCCTGTCCACGACAGCTATGGCCGGCGCCATGGCATCGGGATATGCGACTATCACAACGGATGCTGGCCTTGGGGCCGCCAATGACGCCAGCCCCTGGGCGCTTCTGAGCCCTGGCAACGTCAACCTCTACAATCTCCAGAATTTGGCATCCGTTTCACTTAATGACGAGGCTATTATCGGCAAGAGTCTCATCAACGACTTTTATGGCAAGCCACCGAAGTACTCCTACTGGAGTGGATGTTCTCAGGGAGGTCGCCAGGGGCTTATGCTAGCACAACGGTATCCCGGGGTCTACGATGGCATTGCCGCTGCTGCTCCCGCAATCAACTGGAACTCCCTCTTCCTTACTATGCTCTGGTCCCAGCTCGTTATGAACCTAGCTGGGGAATACCCACAGGGATGCGAGTTGGATGAACTCTCGGCGGCCGCGATCTCTGCATGCGATGGACTGGATGGTGTTGTCGATGGTCTCGTATCAAACATCAAAGCGTGTGATTTTGACCCTTTTACCCTCATAGGCACCGAATTTAACTGCTCCACCACGGGAAAGAATATCAAAATCAGCAAGATCGCGGCAGAGGTGGCAAATGCTACGTGGACAGGTCCGCGGGGTGCTGACGGTCGTTTCCTGTGGTACGGCCCCAACATCGGCGCTGATCTCTCTGGCACCCTCACCACCCAGGCTCTTGCTATGACGACCTGCAACGCCAATGGAACCTGCGTGGGCGCTCCCAGTCCTCTCGGTGCCCAGTGGGTCGCGCTCTTCATCAAGAAAAATCCTGATTTCAATCTTACAAATATGACACACGAGCAGTTTGACGAGCTTTTGCATGCTGGATCGCAGCAATACCACAGTATGATTGACACAAGCGATGCCGATCTTTCTGGGTTCAAAGCCGCAGGAGGGAAAATGTTGACTTTCCACGGTTTAGTAAGAGACCCCCCTTTTTCCCCCCCATCAAAGTTTATAAGTTAACTAACACTTCCTCCCTCTCTAGAGCGACCAGATAATTCCCGCAAGTGGTACGGAACATTACTACAACGAGGTCACAAAACTGGATTCCAATGTCCATGACTTCTATCGCTACTTTGAGGTTCCAGGCTTACAGCACTGCGCACTGGGGAATGGGGGCCAGCCTACTGCTGTTTTTGACGCCTTAGTTGCCTGGGTGGAGGATGGCATCGCCCCGGATACGTTACCAGTGAGCCCGACAGGCCTCGACGGCACTACTATTGAGAGGATCCTATGCCCGTATCCTTCGGTGGTCACGTATGATGGAGTTAGCGACCCAGCAACTGCGGATGGTTTTAGCTGCGTTTAACTTGAATGCGGAAAAGAGTTGCTGTAACATGTGGTAGTATAGGGCAGAACATTTTGGCTAGGTGGATTGCTGTAAGACGGGATTTTGATATTGAATAGTTTACTTATATATACGGTTTCACTTCACGGCATTATGTCCATGATTGGCCATAATCCGAATAATAAAATGTACTAGAATCATATTATTGGTAGCGCTCAAGATATACAGAACGAACGTGCATATATATGTCTAGCTTCTCTCTTTGAGCGTGCAATCTCTCTTTGAAACAGGTCACACAACGAATGCACATTTACGACGAGATAGAATAGCACAACAAGTAACAGCGAAGTATATTTTATTGATTCCTACAAAGACATAACCAAGCCAAACGCCCATGCTATGGATTGCACAACAGATAAGGTCACAATAAGTGGATTTACATCCAGAGACGACAAGTGCCGTCCGCACCAGCACTAACACACCATGGCTCCTTTGGATGCCAGTCGATATCCATGACACCCAGCGCACTTTTAACCTTGTGGCCCTTTAGGACCTTAACAGGGACAATTGTAGCGTTCTCCATAAGGTCGCTAACAACCTTGCCGTGGAAGATTTGAAGAGAGCCATCGTCACTTGCGTCAGCGAAGAGAGGGTATCCACCCTTGTGGTATTTGACAGCACGGATAGCTTTGTCGTGGAATCGCAGGGTTTTGTAAGGGCGGCTAGAAAGGTCAAGATCGTGCCACAGGAGGCGACGATCATATGAACCAACGATAAGATTGTCTCCACCTGGGTGGATATCGAAGGAAGAGATCCAGCGGGCTCCGGGCTGGATGATCTTAACAAGCTCCTGCTTCTGGAGATCATAACTGCGGATTGTGCGCTGAGTAGCGACGAAGAAAAGAGGGCGAGATGGGTGGAACTGGACAAATTGAGGGAGTCCGGGAAGGCGGCGGAAAGGAATTTGAGTAAGGTGCTTGGAGAGGGTGTGGATGGCGACAGCACTCTTTTGGGCGGTTGGTGAGACTGTCGAGAAGAAGTCTCCACGTCTGTGCCAGCTGATAACCTTGACGTTGGCGCGAACGGTAATTTTGATGAGAACACCTTCGTCTTCAAGCTTGGCTCCCGGACGGGTCCATCTTGCCGGCGGCTCCTTCTTCAAGCCATTTGCCGTCAGGGTTTGGGACTGGCCAGTGGCATAACCGAACCCGGCATCGAGGATGGCTCTGCTTGCTAGCTCGACTTCAGGGCTCAAGATGGGAGGAACAAGGAGGTAGATATCCTCGCCCGCTGCGGCAGATAGGATAACTCCGTCTCTCGCTGGTCGCCACCTTACAACATTAACAGCCTCGTCCTCTCCAATCTTAGCACTCCAGATCTGTCTACCACTCAGAAGCTCCCACACGCGAACGGTTCCATCGTCACCTCCACTTGCAAGCCAGATTCCGGATGGGTCAACTGCTAAGCTTCTGACGCGGCCGTCGTGGCCTCTGAACAGAGTGGCGCAAACCGTTGGGAAAGGCCTGAGTTCCTCTGGGCGTGGCAGCTTCGGAAGAAGAGAGGCAGGATCGATGTTCAACCTGTTCTTGCGAACTCTGGGCGCAAGGTAAAGATCCAAAGACCTCTCAAAGCGCTCATTAATGAGTTTTTCGTAAGCAGGAACCTTGCGCAGTGCATCGTGTGCTGTTGGCAAGTACTCCTTAGTTCTATCTTCCGGATCCATTGCCTCATATGCTTGTCTCTCAGCCTTTGTAGGGAGGTACTCAGGCGGTGGGTTGTAGCTCATATCGTATCCTGGAGGTGCGGCCTTCGGTGCTGGGATATTCATGATGTGGTCTGGTCGAGGCTGCTCGTCTTGCCAGATATCGTAGTGCACTTCCTCATCCTCCTCCTTCTCCTCTTCCTCTGGCTTATGCGGCAAAATACGTCCTTCACGAATAGCACGAACAATTTTCATGACGCGCTTTGCTTCGTGCTTGGAAGGCAGGAATCGCCGTTTGGGCTCAGGTGCGGCACTCAGAGGCATAACCTCTTGAATGCTCGTGAAATACTCGACAGTATCCTGTGTATATGTTAGACTCATTCGAAATATAAGTGAAAAGGGCACCATACCGGGTAAGGATCGTAGCCATCTTCGGGCATCTCATTCATTTGGATTCTCTTCAAGACCTCCAATTCTTCCTGGCTGAGGTTCAAAGGCTTTCCGGTTGCTGGGTCAGTGAGACCAGTCCATCCCTTGGGCACGTCAATGCTATCCAGGAGAGCATCCAACGCTTCGCCCTTCGCAGGGCGCATAATCCTCTTGCCATTGATGTTGTAACCGATGTGAGGGTACGAATCGTAAAACGAGAGTGGAATATCTCCAATAGTATTCTCGTGATCTGCGGCATCCGAGTCGTCGGAGTCGTAGCCAGGCTCAATCTCCTCATATTCGTATCTCTCATTGCCATTGGCATCTGTGGTTACCGTATAGTTTGGCGTGTCGTCGTCCTCGACGTGATGGGGAAGGCCCAGAACCCTGCGGTTCGCAGTCTGCCTGGCGACAATATTTGTATTGATTGGCCTTTTCGGCAGTGCTGCTCCATTCGACTTAGCTGCCTCACTTTCAGACGGGATTTCGTCGCTGTCCAGCGCCTCTAGCTCCCCATCCTCGAGGTCGCTGTCGTCGTCCTCTTCGCCCTCACTCTCATCCGAGCCAGTTTCGCTTTGCGACAGGACTCCATCAAGGATGCCATCTCCAAAATCGCTATCGCTCTCCACGTCAGAAGTGATTATTTCCGCCTCTTTCACAGACTTCCGTTTTCTTGAGTTTGTAGAAGGCGCCATGGTTAGTTATGCCTCTTGCCGTGTTTTCTTCAAGGCTGTGAAATTTATTTTGCAATTCCAATGCTCTATCGTTATCAGAAATCTTGGCGCAAAAAATCTACTAGCCGTTTTGAGATAAGCCGATAAGTCACTGGTCACAACCCAGATGCCCATGAAGAGTCAAGCTCGAGATATAAAATAAAAACATGAAGTTAAATTGTGAGGCTGCTCTAATTAGTTCTTTCGGATGCGCAACTTGTAAAATATTTTCTAGATCTTTGACAATAGTAATGAGAGCATTCATGCAACATGGTTGATATCACTCATGTAAAAATACAAAGTTATTATCTGCTTGATGATAGGGAATTCCTTGGCCACGCATGCTTGAAATTGTGGAGCCTTCTATATACAGTTTATAAAATACAGATTTATAAAATACAGATGCGCTGGTAACTCCTTGCGCCAAATGCTACCACCCTACTATTGGGTCTGCGGATATTATGACAGTCGTACTTATACATGTTTGCCAGTGGAAATCCGGATCTGTGAGACTCGATGGAGACCTAGATGAGGACGAGAGACGTTCGTTGCTTCATTCCATGCCTTCCATCAACTCACTCCTATCAAGGACCATTCCTCTCCTGGCAACCCACTCCCTCAGTGCCTCCCACTCCTCGCCCTCTTCTTCTCCTCTACGCCAGACCTGGCGGAAGCCCCAAGCGCCCGCTATTTTGTCAATGGCGGCACGCTCGTCTTCTCGGATCCACCTCTCCCTCAGCGGCATACCCGTGGCCCAGGTGATGCGCTCCATTTGGTCATTTGCTGTTGTCACGGCCACGACACCAACAACTGTTGTAAACCCGATATATCCCAAGATACCAACGAAAGCAACGTTGGTAGCAACAGTGGGATCCATGGTCGTTTGATAGAGTGAGAGCTGGGTTGCAACAGCATAGGCAGCTGCTGGCGCCAATGCGAGACCCGTGACGGGTAAAAGCGCCCTTCGAATGAATCTGGTACGGCGAAACGCTTTCGTGTTATACGTTGTGTCCACAATATCCATCGCTGTGACTAGGTCCTTGGATTCGATAGCAGTTTGCAGAGCAAGATCCGCCATCTTTGCTTCAATTGAATTGGCGCTCTTATTTGGATTGACCTTCTTGTATTTCACAGGCGACGAGCCGTCCACAGGGGCTGGCTTCGTAGAATATAGGTGGAATGCCGTAGGCAGCGTCTCCGGGCGCTTTAATGTCGACTGCAACTTCACGTAGCGGCGAAGTATGCTGGGAGTAATGAAGATTGGCGGGTGCTGTAATACCGACAGCGCGAGGTCTGACAGCTTTCTGGAAGCTCCGTCCACAATTGGGGAGTGTGCATGGACAGTCGGGCGGGGCTTCGCAGCCGTTTTAATCGAAAGTAGCGCAGAGGTTGCCGATGCATCTTTTGGCAATGCTGCGGGATCGGGGGGATTCATTAGGTTGTCGGCTATTTGCTGATATGCGTCAAGTACGGCCTCCGTCTCATTGTCAGAAGGAATGCCATCCTTCGTTATCAGATCATCTCGGAGCGATGCGGCTTTGTCCAAGTCGCTTTCAACCACTCTTGCATCAATGGCTCCAGATAGTTTCGCGCCATCATACTGAGCTGGTATGGTAGATTTGACGTAAATCGGGTGAGCTTTAAAGTCTGAATTGGTGGGGGTTCGTTGGTTATTTGCGAACGTCCTTTGGCTAGAAGAGAATGGTCGGAGCTTCTGGGACGACGTTGGAAGTCGTAAAGGCCGTGCTCGTATCGACGGGCCAGTCGAAATAAAGGAGCTTAGTTGACAGACTGGGGCCTCAGTCCTCAGAATTCGAGATCGCATTGTCGCGGATTTAGTCCTGGGCCCTTTATTTCCTGGGAAGCAATTGGAGGCTCGATAGGCTAGAAGAGAATCATCGCGGATAGGAACCGATAAAATCGCCGACCCTGGTCCCTTGGCCCAGTTTAAACGCGTGGCTGACACCGCGCCACACCTAGCCGCCCTACCTCAGTGACGTCCACGAAACATCCCAGGCGGTCATCAATCTTTCAACGCTCATCTCCCATGCGAGCTGTTGAACTCTTGCATACGTCTCTGTGCACACATCAACGCGGCACACCACTATCCTCATGCTCTCAACAACCGTGAGGGAATCCTAAACGTACGGTCTATCGCAGGCAAACCTCCCGCATACCACAGCATCCATCATGCCTCCTCCACCACCACCTCCGCCGCCGCCGCCAATGATGGGTGGCCCTCCTCCTCCTCCACCTCCTCCGCCCGGGGGAGCTCTACCTGCCCGCCCTCCTGCTGGCGCGGCAAAGACCAGGGTAAGTCTACCGCCCGTCATAACTTTCCCTAGCGCTTTTAGAGCTTGTTCCTAGGCAAATGCTGATGCCATGTTTCAGGGTGCCCTTTTAAGCGATATTGGGAAAGGAAAGCAGTTAAGAAAGGCTGTTACGAATGACCGTTCTGCGCCTATAGTAGGAAAGACCGCTGGCGATTCGTCAGGTCCACCAGCTGGAGCTCCAGCAATCCCGGGAATGGGAAGACCTAGTGGATTGGCACCGCCTGTTCCAGGAAATCGTATGCGAAGCAACAGCGATCAGGGGCGTGATAGTGGGAGTTCGGGAGTAGAGGCTCCGCCGCAACTAGGCGGTCTCTTCGCCGGTGGAATGCCGAAACTGAAGAAGAGGGGGGGTGGGGTTGATACAGGAGGTGAGTTTTGAAGAAGATTATCCAACAGCGACTTGACTGTACTAATGATGTTACAGCAAATAAGGATTCCACATACGCATCAGATCCAGAATCCTCACGAACATCCGCACTGAGGCCTCCTGTAGCAGCAGCCCCGAAAATACCTACAGGGGCCGCTCCACCACTGCCAAATAATCGACCCCCCGCTACGAGCGCGGGGACCGCACCTGGAGTTGTTCCTTCCGTAGCGAATCTTCGCAAGACTCTCGGCCACGCGGGCCCTAGACCTGCTTCTTCTGCATCTCTTCGTGGACCGCCCCCACCAATAGGCAAGAAGCCGCCGCCCCCGCCTGGATCACGAAAACCATCCTCAAACGTCACCTCTGGGCCACCTCCTCTTCCGCCTTCGGCAGCTCCTTCAGTACCCTCAGCTCCAGCTCCTCCTCCCCCGCCGTCCGTATCTGCGCCACGGCCACCTATGAACGGAAGGCCGCGTTCAGAAGCTCCGCAGCCGCCCCATCCACCAGCTCCTCCATCTTTGCCTCCATCCAATGGGGTCAATCCTTCTCTTGCTGTCCAAGCCGCCATACGCGCAGCCGGACAGGCCTCTCCATCATCTGCCCCCCCACCACCACCCCCAAGCAGTCCTCCTTCAGCACCGTCGTTTTCACGACCTGCGCCACAACCGCCGCATATCGAAGCCCCCCCACAATTACCATCAGCGCCGCCTCCCCCAGTGTCCAGACAGCGGAGTAGCCAACCTATGAGCACAATGCTAGACGCAAGTGCATATACACTGGCTCCTAATGGCTCAACAGCGAGACCGGGGGGTGCTCAACGATCACCACTATCTCAAGAGTCAGGAGGAAGAGTTAACATACAAGATATCCGGTGGAGGTTCCAAGACGAAAGCATGCTCCCTAAGCCTCGAGAATACACAGGGACGCAGAAGCGCTATCGAGCTGGAAGAGGGAGCAGTGTGCCGTTAGATTTGAGGTCTTTCGAATAACCCGCAAGCTACTAGATGGCTACCCGGGTTACAGTTGTAAGCTTGTTTGACATAACTACTGGTTACTCCTTATAATGAATAGGCTGAGTCAGCCGAGGTTTGGGGGGAGTTTTCACGCGGGTAGGAAATGGTGTAGCGAGGCGCGGGGTAGATCCGTGCTTGGTGCCAAGATCGGGATTGATATCTGGGCAATGTCACAATAATGGAGTTAAATATGTCGAATCTGCTCCAGTACGTCGTGAAATAGTGTAAAGCTGCGCGTCATGCATAAGACGTTTTGACCTTCCTATTATAATTCCCATTCTATCAATTGAAATCTGTCCAGTGGCGATTCTGTCATTTATGCAGGAGGCTCGAATATGACGATGTTTCACTTGTACCGAACAAATTAGGCTAGGTGCCGCCAAGCCCCCATCGTGTCGCAGTACAATCGTCTGACAAGCCTGGAAAGGCCACGGTTGACCAAAGTTTAAAGACAGCCACTAGTATTTCAACTTCTGCTCTTCAGGCACACAAAAACAGGGCAACGTTGACCAGGTTATTGTCTTCAGCTTCATCTTTGCAAATTTACCCATATTTCGTGGGTGATCAACTGTTCGGTGCCGTAGTACTTCACTGTTACCAACACCCCGTCAGTCCGAGAAGCTTCGTCGCGACACAGCTGTTTTGCGAGCTCAACAACCGCGCTCCAGTACTATGGCACAGATACGGGGAACAGCAGGTTACAACCTGGGCGGCCAGCAGTTTGGAGGACCAAGCAGGACTGAGGCCAGCGACCCGAGCCCATTGGACGCGATCAGACAGCAAACCAGCAAGATTGAGGATGCCCTGGACTCCTTGAGTGAGCCGTTGAAGCCGTACGCGTCGTGATCCAATGATGAAGTGGATGATTTTTGCTAACTCGCGTCTGGCAGATATTTACCAGCTATTGGCCGATTCTTGATTGTCGTTACGTTCCTTGAGGACGCGCTGAGAATTATCACACAATGGAGTGACCAGCTGTCCTACCTCCGCGATTATCGCCACAGTGAGTGCTTCCAACTTCGCGTTTACGGTGCCCCTTACTGATTTATGCGATTCTAGTTCCTACCGGCCTCAACCACATCTTCCTCATCGTCAATGTTATTGCCATGACTTCATGCTCGGTGCTAGTTATTTCCCGGAAACACTCAGACTACGCGGTTGGAGGTCTCATTGGCGTTGTTGTCACCCAAGCTCTCGGTTACGGTCTCATCTTTGACCTCAACTTCTTCCTCCGCAATCTGTCGGTCATGGGAGGCCTTCTCATGGTCCTTTCTGATTCGTGGGTTCGCAAGACAAAGGCGTTCGCTGGGCTGCCGGAAATCGATGAGAAGGACCGCAAGATGTACTTCCAGCTTGCTGGGAGAGTTCTTCTGATCTTCTTGTTCGTCGGATTTGTCTTCAGTGGCACCTGGAGCTTCTGGCGCGTGCTTGTCGCAGCGCTCGGCTTCGTAGCATGCGTGATGGTTGTGGTGGGATTCAAGGCGAAGTTCAGCGCGACCATGCTCGTGGTTATCTTGAGCGTCTTCAACCTTTTGGTCAACAACTTTTGGACTGTAAGCAGAACCCCTCTTCCCTTATCCACGCTGCGACTAACAAGATGCAGCTCCACGAGGCGCACCCCCACAAGGACTTCGCGAAGTACGACTTCTTCCAAATTCTCTCGATTGTTGGCGGTCTCCTCCTGTTGGTGAACAGTGGACCCGGAAAGTACAGCATCGACGAGAAGAAGAAGGTTTACTAAGTTCATTATACGGAGGCGTAAGGTGCCTGAATCTCGAAATCACGATTGGAAAAAAGACCGGCGAGAGTCTACATTATGAGGAGTTATCTTGGCAATAAATATCAGAGCTGATTTACGGCTGAGACGGCAGCTCATACATAGGGTGGCAGAGAGAAGAAATTGCCACAGTGAATCCCACGCGTGTGTTGTGTTTTCCACAGCACTTATGTTTGCTTTAGTACTGGCTTCGGAGTAAAGCACCGATTTACCAGGGCCCATGAGCGATACATGATTTCGGAATACCTCGTGCGCGGGTTGAATTTGAGGCGGGACTATTAGCTATGTGTCGTCTTTATAGATTTTTTTTTCTCAGCTCATTATTTGGATTCGACAAGACGAACCGGCCCAATAGTAAAAGTCGTTACGCGACAAATACAGTTGTAAATACGTTTTAAGAAACTTCCTCACAGAATTACAATTATGTGCACTCTCTCCACGAGTTTTTGTCTTTGCATTGCAATATTAGCTACGACCATCAGCAAATGAAGCTTCTTGTTCTAAATCAAGGTTTTACCCAGTCCATCGGTGTCCGAATAAGCTGCATGAACATACCCTTGTAAGCGTGGCCTCAAGCGCCATACCATAATCCCATTTCAAATTTCGCGGCGCAAAGTACCCACCTCTCCCCCTCTCCCCTTCCTAATAACCCTAGGAGATTGCGTTCTTTTACTCTCGGCACTCGATACAGTTTCCACCTGCCATTCAAGCTTTTCTTAGGCGCTCTCTTCGGCGGCGCGCAATATCTGACACCCCGCAATTTCCCCGCCATTGATCCCCAGGAAATTCTGTCGCATATCTTGGCTTCGATCCACGTTCGCTCAAGATGGCCGAGCTTGCACTCTCCTTGGTGGGCACCGTTGGAGTGCTCGGCCAGATCTTTCAGGGGTGCATTAACGCTTATCAGATATTCACAACGGCGTCGAATTTGGGTCGAGACTCGGAGCGACTGGTATGCAAGATTAGGATAGAAGAGATGCGCCTGCTGGTGTGGGGGAGGGAGTGGGGAGTTGAAGAGGGAAAACTCGAAAAATATCTAGGGGAGGAGAGCAAAGCTGGGAATGAGCGCCTGCGAGGACTGGCGATACAGGTGCTGAGCGAACTGTATAAAACGATTACGGACCTCGATAAGCTAAAGGGGCGTTACGGGCTCCGAGATGTCGATAACGTTGCACCACAGCAAGAAAAGGGGGCGCTGGAGGGGAAGGGCGGTAATGGCAATGGGAATGGAAACAACAAAAAGGACAAGCCCGCGCCGGGCGAAGCCTGGAAAGAGAACTTCAAAGATAAATCATTCGCAGAGCGTTTCAAGTCGGAACTACACTTGCGCGCCAAATGGGTCATCGCCGACAAAGATAAATTCCACTTCTTCCTGCAAGATTTGAAAGACTACAACGATGGGCTTGAACAGCTCTTCCCGCCCTCCCGCCTCGCGACGCTTCACCGCACATGGCAGAACGAACTCCTCCAAGGAGCACAGCGGGACCTTGCGAAGTTAGGTCTGCTTGAGAGCGCTAGCAACGGCGTCTACCCGCAGCTAACCACCTCTGCCAATCTGAAGCAACTGCGCATAAATCTAGATTCCAAGCCTACGGCGAATTTCAAGCCGACGTTCGCCTTAAAGATCCAATGGCCGTTGCTCGAAGTCACAGACAAGGAGACTCGGCGCAGCCTAGCTGCTTATAACAGCCCCTCGGGCGAGAGGGGAAAAAATGTAGTCATTGAATGGGTTGATTATGACAAAGAGGATCTTGAAGGTCGCTTCCAACATATCAGGCGCATTGACGACTTAGCTCGCATGGTGCACTCGGCCTCAGCGCGGCACCCGGATCTCCATACAATTGACTGCCTAGGGTATACCGATGATACGAGCCACTCACGTTTCGGAGTCGTGTATGACTCTCCGGCTTCCTCATTCTCAACGCTGTATTCGATCATCTCCTCCAACGACTACCGCACCCCTGATTTAGGGGATCGCTTCAAACTCGCCCATAGTCTTGCTGTTGGCCTGTGGTCCTTCCACTCCCTTGACTGGCTGCACAAGTCGGTTTGCAGCCACAATATCCTCTTCTTTCCGTCTGCCATCTCGGATTCAGCAAGCAAACCAACAGTAAATGCCGCTCTAGTGCCGGACATATCGTCGCCGTTCCTACTCGGATTTGACTCCTCTCGCCCCGAACAAGTAGTCGAGATGAGCGTGGCTAGCCGCAACCCGTCGTCGTTGGATCTCCACCGGCATCCGAGCAGTCTGGAGGGGATCGATAGGAAGCCGTATTGCAAGGGGTTCGACATATACAGTCTTGGTCTCGTGATGCTTGAAATTGGACTATGGAAGATATTGCAAGCTTATTACAAGCCGCACTATACAGCTCAACGGTTCAGGGATCGGGTGGTTGTGGGGCTGCTGGTCCCAGGACTAGGAAGTAAGACGGGATCCGCATATAGACAGGTCGTGGAGAGATGTTTGGACGTCAAGGACGATATGAGTGGGCTTGAGTGCCACCAACTTATGGAATGGGTGGTAGACACCTTGGAGAGCCTGAGGGTTTAAGACAGGATATACTGGTGTATATACGCAAGCCATATATGATACATGAGAGATGACAAATGAGGGATGATACCACATATATATATAGATAACAAGTAGAATATGAAGCAGTTATTTCATTTCATATCTATCCTTTTATCGTTCTATTCGTTTGTATATCAGGTTGGAACTACGCCATACCTGCCCGCCCAACCTGGAAAATCTCTCCCGTCCTCTTCTCATCGGCCCTAAGCACAGGCCAAGCCTGCCCATCGCCCTTCACGAGCGTAAGTTCCAGCTTGGTGCCCATGATCTTGAAGCTGCTCGCCTCAGGATCAATGGGCCCAAAAAGCTCCACAGTCTTCGCGTACCTTTTTGGCAGAGCGTCTGAGGTCTTGAGGTTCAGTTCTACAGCCTGGGGTGTGAACTTAACAGTCGACTCCTCCTTCACAATCTTCTTCAGGAAGAAACTTGCGATAACGGTGGCGCCCGTTTGGTAGTAATCATGCCTCACGGTCTCGACCTTCTCCTCTCCTCCACTAAGCTCGTCCTTCTTATCCTTCTTCCCACTGCCAATAAACAGATGTCTACCCTTCGTCTTGCACCCCTCAATCCTCATAAACTCGTCAAACTCAAGAACGCGTCGCTTGCAACAGCTGTAACCCTTGCTGCCCTCATGGAAGATGGGCGCCCCGGGATGGTGGGTGCACTTCTCGCCCTCTCTGCTCTGTCCCTTTTTATACGTCGCGCCGCAAGCCTTTCGGCGGCAGGTCCTGCCCTCGGGGATCTCGAGGCTCTGGTCGTCGGACTCGGACGGCGGCTCTGGTGGTGGTGGGGTAGGTGCATTTTGCGGGGTAACGACGGGCTTCCGCGTAGGGCCCTTGTCCGCATCGAGGGACGCAGAAGGTTGCGGTGCCTCTTCGGGGGCCTCTTTCTTCTCAATCGCAGGTGGGACATCGGTGGCGCTGTGCGTGCCAGTTGTGCAGGGTGGGATTGTCATGAATTCGTCGAAGGTGAGCACGCGGGGCTTGCAACACTTCCAGCCTGGTAGAGTTTCGTCAGCAGGGGAATTTCGGGGCACATATTCGCAAGGGCCATAGTATTATCATAATTCTACAAGCCAAATGGGTTCATAAACCGTTTGGAGACCAGATATCTCTCTTGCTGAGCTCTAATCGGCGTTCAGTTGTTGACGTACCTTTCTGCCCCTCATGGAATACAGGCGGTCCAGGGTGATATGTGCAAATCGCCGCGGGTTCAGTGAACATCAGCCCACAGCCCTGGTGAACACATTTTTGAGCCATTGTTTTTGTCTAATGGGTCCCAACTTTAGAGGCGTTTGGATATTCCCAATATGTGTGTTGAATGAGAGTCTGTCTTGAAGCTCGCCCAACCTCTCTGGAATATTCCACGTCCAGTGCTATCTAATCGGGTTTGGTGGGTGGGTTAAGCCGTAGGCGGTGGCAGAATTTCACGGAAACGAAAATAGTAATGGGAATCCAAAATGTCGAGACCAAAATGCCAAATATCGCGTCAACTTTTTACTTAAACTGCATTATCTTGGCGAGACGCCTGCTTATATTTCATTGGAAGGCATTAAAAGATGCAGTAAAATAATACAAATACAAGTTTAAATTCACTAGCCTGCATTGTAGAAACTAGCCGCTGGTTTCTCACTCGCAGTAGCCAATGCCGCCTGAATACGTCGCTATATTAACTCCCGGATATGCAAACACCTTACTCGTCGTCCTCATCGTCTTGAATAACCTGCCTTTTCCTTCTCCCACCACCTTCACCCCCAGCCTGGGCTGAGCCGCTTGGTGCGGCACCAACGTCCTCCTCCTCTCCCTCCGCATCCTCCTCTGATCCTGCATCGGTTTTCTGTTTCTTCGTCCTGTGGCTCTCAGCTTCATACTCTTCTTCCTCGCTTTCATCCCCGGTCTCCGGCTCCTGTTCCTCATCACTCGGCGCCAAAAAGTCATCCTCCAGGTCGTATTCATCGTCCCTACTACCCCTTGGCAAATCATCATCGGAATCATAATCTGCCCTGCGCGCTTTACGCCCTCCTTTCGGCGCAGGTCTCTTCTTCTTCGAGATGCCACGTGCTCGGCCCTCAAGATCGTCAAGAGATAGCCCACTACCAATAGCTCCGCGAACGCGTCCCACTGCTTGGTCGGCGCGTGCATTGGCTGCCTCGCGACGCTTCTGGGACTTGAGACGCTCACGTTCAGCTTGCTCGGCTTGCCTCTTCTGCAAGTCTGGATCATGGGTGACAGAGATAAGTGCAGTTCCGTCTTTATGGTCATTATGGCGGCCGGACTTCTCCATTGCAGCCCTTAGCTTCATGATTGCGGTGTCTTGGAGGTTGTCGTTGAGCGCTACAGTATACTGGTTGGTGACATGGCCAACGACCTGCATCACCTGAGACGCGATGTATGGGGTCGCAAGATAAGTGTGTGAATCTAGGACATCGTTGTACTCCTTTGAGCCTGTCGGTGCGAGGGGTTTAGACGTCAGTTCGTAGGTAACGTCTCCGATGCTGATCGTAACTGATCCATCGCTCCATTTGTTGAAAAGGGTGTTGCTTTCAAGGAGGCCAGTTGATTCATTCTTTCGGTATCGGATTGTAGAAGTAGCTGTTGCATATGCCGATTGGGATTGCGAGTCTGGGATTGGCGTAACAAAGCTGTCTTTGTGGAAGGCATCCGCCTCTATTTTCACGAATTCGGGAACGCGCATGGTATGAAGCTTCAGCATGGTTAGTCAACGGTTGCGCCACAGAGAATTCAAACTCACTTCGCCATCTGTGGGAGTTGGGACTGGATGCGGCACCGCATAGACGTCCATAAGGCGCGCCTCTCGTTGTTCTGGCAGTACAGGCTCCTCTCGATCGATTCTGTCGTCGCGTCCTTCATCGTCACCCGAGTCGAGTTCCCTATCACTCAAGTCGCGAGCGACCGGTGATTCAGCAACATCTTCATCATCACCAAACAAGTTATCTTCATCAATGAGATCTTCGGGCTCGGAAGACATGTCGCCAATGTCTGTAGGGTGTTGATTGCTTGGAGCCTTGCAGCGTTCTTTGTGAGTGATAATGTATCAGAAGCGTATTTGCGCTTTGAAATTCAGAGAAGCGCTGGTAGGAATTGACACGGGTCCAGACAGGTGGAAGTGTTGAAGGACGGTAGTGTCGGAATTTGTTACTCGATGATTGATTTCGGACCTGTGCTCGCCTTTCAATTCAGCAAGGCTGATATGAGCGGCTGCGACTATGTACAAGGGTACCCCGTAGGCCCGGACCTAGTCCAATACACCCAATAAAATGATTGGCTAATAAGCGAGCGCGTAACTTGGACGTATCGCTGTCTCAGCCTTTGGAACTCCTATATTGGGCGCCGGTTCAAGCATCAGTACCAAAGTGACTTGTCCATATTCACGTCTATAAAGAGGATTGAGAACTTAAGCACCATTTACCTTTTAAGGGCAGACCTCGTTCAATACTATTCTGCTCTCTCAGGGCTCTATCTGTGGCACAACAACAACCACCCCCGATTGTTTGACCGAGTTTCAGACTCGTGACCAGGCTCAAGATGTCCAACCTATTCAGTGGCATGTAAGTTCCCAACCGTTTCTTTTCTTTTAGGGAGACCGGAGAAGAGGGCTGGCTATGTGCCGGAGACTGTAACTATTGGGCTTCTATAGCAGCAAGATTCTGTGTTTGACGTTGGTGTCGGTTTTATCGCCCCTCCTTCATGGGAGCTAGGTCAAAAGCATACGAGTGATATATTGATATATACCGCCCTCAAGTGAGGGTTTTCAGCTGCATACAGATTACGTTGTCGTTGGCGGGATTTCCATCTTCACTTTCATGGGCAAGCTGCCTCCAGGCCAGAAGTGGTATGGATGTTGACCCAGAATTGCATGGTCACGTTCCTCGTTTCAGACCTACACTCTTTGTCCATTCTCCATTAGAAGATGTTTTGAATATTATGGAGAGGGATCAGTATTAGGAAGCATATCAAGCAGCGCAGACTTGCCCTTGTGTCACTGTCATGATCGTCGAACTCGAGGATCTATGCTGACATTCCTGCTACTATAGCAGCGGCCGCTTTCGCGGAGCCCAGAGTAAGACTGGCCAATCTAAGACTCCAGCTGGATCTAACGATGGTCAAGGGCCCCCTCCGGTCCCCAACCTTCAAAACAGCAACCCCGCACCAAACCTGGCACCGCGCATGCCACCTCTCCCAGCTTCGCCGTCCCTTTCATCGTCTATGTCACTAGGTGAATCGGCTGCTCCTCCGGCCACGAACAGCTCTGACCCGTTGTCTGGATACAACCTACCCAGGCCAAAGCCATTATGGCTGAACGCAATGCACGCCAAGCATATTGTCAAGGGTAACTTTATGACCTTGTCGGCCAAGCCAAAGACTTTGGAACAGGGTGAATGGGTGGCACATCAAGGTGAGCTACTCGATACTAGTTCGAATTGTTTTGGATGCTAAATGTTATAGTGGTTGAGCACTATCGCAACCTTTGGCTGTTTGTTCGTGTCATCCATGAGAAGGATGAAGATGGAACCACCATCTGCAACCCAAAGACCTGCCCCCGCATGTCAGCTGGAGCGTAAGAATTCCTCTACCCCTTTCCCCATCTCTTATCCCATATTCTAACACGCACAAGGAACCACTCCTTCACCTGGCTTAACTCCCGCCGCGAACCTGTCGAGGTCCCTGCCCACGAGTATATCTCCCTGATGCAACGCTGGATCTCCGGCAAGGTCGAGAACACCGATATCTTCCCCACGGACCCTGCCTCGGTGTCCTTCGCCTATAACACTGCCGCTCCCGGCCCGGCCTCCGCCAGCACCTACCCCTCAGGTTCGGGTTCCTCAAATGCCGGAGCTCCCATCCCCGCCCCACCGACCTCCTCGACCCTCCCAATCTCCGCCCTGTCTGGTTCCGACTGGGTCGGCAAGTCATCCGGATTCCCTCCCGAGTTCGTCGAAGTTTGCCAAGCCATCTTCCGCCAGATGTTCCGTGTCTACGCTCATTTGTACTGGGCCCATTTCACCGAGCCCTTCTATGACCTAAGCCTGGAGAAGCAACTCAACAGCTGTTTCTCGCACTTTATCCTCACCGCCATGGCGCTGGAGATGCTGAAGCCGCATGAGCTGGACCCAATGCAGCCTCTGGTTGATCTCTGGGCTGCAAACGGCACATTCCCCCCCGAGAGCCGCGCATATGCTTGTGCCAACGTCGAGGCGGGAAAGAGATTGTTAGAGATCAGCGGCGCTGCCTAGATTGGCGGTTAGACCAGGGACCTCCGCGATTGTTGTGCAGAAAGTTGGGTAGTGTCGCAGCATAACAAAGCGTGATTGCCTTGGGCAATGACATGATCGAGGGATACACATCGCACTCGGAATGAGAAATGAAAGGAAGGGAAGGGATGGGATGAGATGCGTGCGTCTCACTCATTGGCCTAGTTGTTTACATGCATGCGTACTTCATCACAACATCAACATGTTCACTCAAGCCAGCACTACATGAGCGCATTTAAGAATGGATAAAAACATCAACGACGGAAATGAAATTCATATTTGATTCAACATCGTTCTATTTGCTTGACACTTTCATGTGATCTCTGACGCTTGCTAACTACGATGACGCTTGCTAACTACGAAGACGTGATTAGGCCTGCACCTGACTGATTTTGTACTCGACGGTCAGGCCTCCGTCCTCGACAATGAAGCGACCATTGCCGACGTAGACCTTCTGCTCAAGAAGACGGAGATCTTCGGAGCCAGTTTCAAAGGTTAGGTGGGTTGCTGGAAATAGTATTAGACAAGTATTATGGGCGGCACAGGAGGCGAGAGGGACAGAGAGTTGGATACGTGGAAGAGGCAGTGAAAGTGTTTGAGGACCTATTCGAAGGTAGGATATAAGGAGGTGTGGTACTCACAAATATTCCCGAACTCGGTAGTCTTGGCATCTGGAGCCCCGCCCAGGACCTTGAAAATAGCCTCGGTCGTCTGGATGTGGCCTGTGTAGTTGAGGGTGATCAAGGCGCCAGACTCGTCTTTGAGGAGAGACTTCACGTCGAGGCGAAAGAAGTCCCCGGACGTATCAGGCTTGATGTAGTCGCTGCCACTAAGGAAGGAGGCATTGACCTTGACGGGGTAGCCGGGCTCAGAGATTAGGGTACCAGATGTGATATCGACAACTGAGATGCCTCCTGGGTGTTGGCTAGTAGCACCTGTAATTGGGTGAGCCTTGATATTGGCCTGTGGGATGTTAGCGGTGGGCATATGAGAAAGTGAACTAGGATGTGATTTGACGCATCGGAGTTGAGAGGGGAAGAAAGAAGCTCGGCTGACAGGAAGACATTGGACGAAGGTGAAGTAAAAACCAAAAGTGACAGATGAAAGATGACAGGTATAGAACCGACAACAAATATTGCAGGATAAGTGTCCTCGTGATTTTGCGCCACGAGCAGAGAAAGCAAGGTGAAGCATCCTAAACCGGAGCCGTCGCTGCTGAAGCGATACCCCGCAGACCAAAGGAAGGGGACAGGTAGCATACCTTCAGAGTAAACGCAGGGACTAAGGTGGAAAATCCGTCCGACATGATGGCGACTTTTGTTGGGGATTCGGAATAACCTGGAAAAATAGAGTCTTAAAAGTTAACGCGTTAATAGGAATGTTGGGCTGATTGAGGTTTATGAAGCAGTGGCAGTGTTGCACTTCCCCGCCACGGTGCTGCATTGTGGTACTCTCGCTAAGTGCGATTTGATGGTTTTGCTCTGGTACTGGCATTTTGCACGGGAAATTATGGCACAAGAGGTCATGGAATGGAATGGAAAGTGCTTCAAGAGGAATAATAAATTTTAGAAGGAGAAATCAATCTTGCTGCTCTCTTTGCGCATTAATAATGATATTAATATTCAAAGAGCCTATTTACTTTGTTTTCCATTACCTTGATCTTCATAGTTTTGCCCCACTCCAGTTAACTTCCCGAAACAGAATTTATCCTTCTACTGTCGGAGTTAGCGTCATCGCTTGACAGCTCCACTCCTATTAACTTCCTAAAACAGTAACCACTAAACTTATTTCCCGAGGGATGTTATCATTAGCACCCCCGTCAAGTGCGACTCTGCTTCTCTAGAATAGAGAATCCTTGTGAGACATTTCCAACGACAAGCCTTAATCGCTGATAATATGCTATACCTAAAGTTATTTCCAGGTCAAGACTGACAGATTTGAGGCCTCATCATATCCCTTATAATGGATCATGGACTGCTTTTCTAATGGGGGATCACGTGATGTAATATTGAGGCCTGGTGGGAATGGCGTGGGTAGGAAGGGGGAGCAATGGGTTAATGTAAGGTCAGATCTCTACTATTTTGCTGTGAGTCTTAATGAAGACGCAAATTCACAGCTTTGCGGCTTTCACGGCTTTCACTCGAACCCATGCGCGGTTATTTGTCGTGCTTCTTGGCATGGTTATTTAATCCTGACACAACCAATCCGCCGTCCCTTCCGTTCCTAAGTCGTCAATAGCGGATTTGCCGCCATGCCAATGTGGCACCCTATCCACTCACCCCGGTTTGTTGTCTTCGACGCCCCAAAAGCGTCGCTATTAGTTAAAAAATTTCGCCCCCCCCGGATTGACATAGATATATAATATCTGGTATTGTTCGTCGTATTTTCTAAGATCTCAGTTCAGTTTATGATTTGTTCTATAATGGCTTTTACTTGTCGCCGCATATAATCGCCACTTTGGGCGAAAACTTCACCGCCCCTAGCTACATATACATGCTGCAGTCTGCGGCAGTACGTGGCATGGCTACACAATCTCCCCCTACGGGAGACCAGGTTTTGGTAAAACCAGAGAGTATCCCTGTTTCAGAGCTAAAAGAAGCTTCTCCAGCTGCAAAACCAACAGACATGGACGACACGGAGAAGAAAAGCCCACTGGATGCCAATCCTGGACCATTATACCTCAATTATGACATTCCCACCACTAGCGGAAGGGGCGACGATGATGGTATTGGGCGAGAGCAGCCAATAGGTGCTGATATCCAGGATGGCAAGGAAGGCGACTTGGGTGATGAAGCTCTCGAAGAGGAGTCGTTGGAAGCCAGAATCGAGCGGCTCGGTCGTGAGCGACCCCAAGAGTTCAAATCCCTCTGGGCTGAAATCGTTTTTGTTTTCTCAATTTCCATGTCCCAGGTGCTCAGTGTAAGTCAGGTCCCAAAAAAAAAATTGTCGGATATGAAATTAACAGTTGCAGGAATACTTCGTCTCGGGATTCACTGTCGTTCTTCCGACCGTGGTTGTTGAGCTAAACATCCCCACAGCATCCAGCATCTGGCCTGCATCAGCCTTTTCTCTAGCCATTGCGGCGTTCCTGTTGGTGTTTGGCCGTCTCGGGGACATGTATGGCGGCTACCCATTATACGTCGGTGGCATGGCTTGGCTGGCCCTTTGGAGCTTGGTCTGTGGATTCTCCCAGAATGCGATAATGTTAGACGTTTGCCGTGCTTTGCAAGGCTTAGGATCGGCAGCATTTTTACCAAGCAGTATGATGTTGATAGGAAGCATTTACAGACCAGGGCCAAGGAAAAACCTTGTATTTTCTATTTATGGAGCTTGCGCGCCGATAGGATTCTTGTAAGTCATTTTTCGCCCACACATCGTGATATTGGTACTAACAACACTAGTACTGGCATATTTTTTGCAGGTATTGCTGGACAATATACCACATGGGGCTGGTTTTTCTGGATTGGCATGTTCCTCACGCTCATCACCACGGCCACCTCATATTTTTATATTCCCTCCGACATCAAAGAGCGCCGAGCGCTAGGTATCAAAATGGACTGGCTGGGCGCTATTTTGATAGTTACCGGCCTAACTCTATTTACCTTCGCCATAATAGATTCCTCGCATGCACCCCAGGGGTGGAAAACGCCTTACATCTATGCTCTCTTCATCGTCGGCTGTCTCCTACTCCTCGCCGCAGTCTATGTCGAAGGCTACGTCGCTGCTGATCCTCTAATACCAGCATCCATATTCAAAGTGCCCTGCATGACACCTCTCTTCTGCGCGCTTTTCTTCACTTACGGCTCCCTGGGTATGCTTCTACTCTTCGCAACATTTTACATGCAAACTATCATGGGCGCCTCTCCTCTCCTCGTCGTCGCCTGGTACACACCAATGGCTGTTGGCGGTATCTGCATCTCCACATTCGGCGGTTTCATCCTACATCTCCTATCCGGAACGGTGCTCATCTACGTGGCCGGCGTCGCCTGGATCCTTGCGCCGCTAATGTTTGCCATCGCACCTGATGGCGCCAGTTACTGGGCCTACGTCTTCCCCAGCATGATATTTGCTACCATGGGCATCGACATCACCTTCAATGTTGCGAACATCTTCATTACCACCAGTTTGCCCAAGAAAGAGCAAGGCCTGGCTGGTGCTCTGATTATGCTGGTTCTACATCTCGGCATCTCAGTTTGTCTCGGGTTGGCGGATATCGTTAATATCTCGACTCTCGCAAAACTTGGACAAAAGAAGAGCTACCAAGCAGTATTCTGGTTCGAAGTCGCCTGTGCGTCGACTGCGCTGCTGATTTTGGTACTGTTCGTACGTGTGAAGAAGGCCGCGAGTTCTCTGACTGTCGATGAGATGGCAGAGATGGAGGAGGTAGCACAGCGAGAAGCTGAGGCACGAGGCGAGACCGTGAAGCTGAGTGCGACGAGGTCAGCTACGGCGAACCCTGCTGGACATACTTGAGGCTCTATAAGGCGCCTTCAATCTACAGAAGCTATCAGGCCTCTCGCGTAAGGAGTTGGATACGCCACGACGAAACCTCATCGTCTCAAATATTATTATATATTATCTCATTGGATATGTCATGATGGAACCTCACCATCTCAAATATTATTATATACCATCCCATCGATTTCATTTATTAGACAATACAATATATATACTATACTTTCAATCTCTATGCTTCGTTATATTACCACACCTGCCTATTTAAAATACCTTTGTGGTAAAATTGTATTGTAGCGGTTCTTTTATTTATTTCAAATATTACTGTACCAAAAATGTTATCTTTTCATGCTGCTTTCCGAAGGTATATTTGTATTGCTGTAAGTTTAATACAATTTCTAATATGTTCACCTGACAAAAAAAATTGGTACACTGGTGAGGACACGAGGGTGAGATTTGGAAGGCACGAGATGTGATACCGTCGTTCCTTCCTTTTCGCAGTTTTCTTGGGGGAGCATGAGTTTGATACCAGGAAGGCACGAATGTCTTTGTTCCTTCCTTCCCATAGATTGCTTGACAAAAGTTCACACGGAAGCTGCGAAGGATGTAGGCGTGATGTAAGGAAGGCACAGGATGCCGCCGTCGCTCCTTCCTTCCTGTAGCTTCCTTGGAAGAAGGTTCGTGGGGAAGGCGCAAAGGACGCAAGAACGACAGAAGGAAGGTGCATGATTCCGTCATTCCTTCCCTTCTAAATCTTCAAAAGCATCAGGGCAACCTACTTCATCCAGCCTGTCTACTTTTCCCCTCTGCAATGCTCTAACTATTGGGCATCATAGCTATTATTATCCACGAGGCAAATGGCTCCCCGACCCCGTCACCGCGTATTATATTGGGGAAAATTGGAGTCGGCTGAAAAGCGCAGAGCCGATTCCGAGAAACTCGCTCATTTTCATGTCACGAATCTTATTAATTTGAGCATACCGCAGTATAGATCGCAGGGCACGCAGACTGATGCTGGATGGGAGATACATGTCCCCCACATTCAAGGTGAGTGATAATGCAGTGCCATTGGTTTGCAATACTGATATTGGATAAGCTGAAGTCAAGCCTGTCGTTAAAAGTAAAGAGAAACCCAAAGAGGCGGAACAGCCCGAGCGTCCGGAAGTCATTGGCACATCCGTTATACGATTACCGAAATTCACCAAGGGACTGGGAAGGGTAGTTGAACCAGTGAAGCCTTCGGCGGAGACCAAAGGCAAAGGTAAAGCAGTTGAATCATCAAAGCCATCGGATGCCAAAGGTAAAGGGAAAGCAGTTGAACCATCAGAGCCGCTAGATGCGAGAGGCAAAGGAAAAGCAGTTGAATTATCAGATGCACTGAATACCAAAGGCAAAGGGAAAGAAGTTGAACCATCACAGCCATCAGAGCCAGCAGATGCGAAAGGCAAAGGAAAGGCAGTTGAACCACTAGAGCCAGCAGATGACAAAGTTAAATACAAGGCGGTCCAGATGACGGTGCTGCCAGATGATACAGAAGAAAGCAAAGTGGCTGAACCATCAAAACCACTAGATGGCAAAGGCAAAGGGAAGCTACTTGAACCATTAGAGCCACTAGATGCCAAAGGCAAAGAGAAAGCAGATGAACTACCAAAGCCAGTGGATGCCAAGGGCAAAGGGAAAGCCGACGAACCACCAGAGCCACTGGATGCCAAAGGCAAAGACAAAGCCGTCCAAACGACGATGATACACGATGTTAAAGGCAAAAGCAAAGTGATCAAACCATCAAAAACACCAGATGCCAAAGGCGAAGTGGAACCAGTTGAGCCACCGAATGCAAAAGGCAAAGAGAAAGAGGTGCAGACGACAGAGCTGCCGGATTCTAAGGGCAAAAGAAAAGTAGTCGAACTACCAACTCCGCTAGATAGCAAAAGCAAGGACAAAGCGGTCCAAACAACAGAGCTGCCATATCACAAGTATACAGACAAAACAGTTCAAACGCTGGATACAAAAACCGAAGACAAGGCGGTCCAAACGATGGTGCTGCCAGATACTGAGAACAAAGACAAACCAGTTCAGACGCCAGATAACATAAGCGAGGACATATCACCTGAACCACCAGGGTTGCCGGTTAACAAAGATAAAGGCAAAGCTGTTGAACCACTAGGGCCTCCTGATGAAAATGGGAAAGGCAAATCTGCTGAATCGCTAGGGTCGCCTGATGACAAAGGGGAAAGCTTAGCTGTTGAATCACTAGGCTCGCCCGATGAAAAAGGGGAAGACAAAACGTCTGAACCATCAGAATTGCCAGTTGACAAGGGAAAAGGTAAAGCAGTCGAACAACCTGAGCCACTAGATGGAAAGGGCAAGGACGAAGCAGTTGAACAACCAGAGTCCCCAGATAGAAAGGGCAAGGGCAAAGCCAAGAACGAGGAACATGTATCGGAACAAGATGAGATTAAGGAGGCGATAAAGTTGCTCAATGATGAGCACAAGGCTACTGTCTCAGCACTGAGACTCTCTTACCAGGAAGCGTTGGATAAGGGAGCTACCGATTCTAGCACGTCACATTGGGAGGAACTTAAGGCAATCGCTCATAACTACCACAAGGCGGGAGCAAATATGCAGAAGGCGCTTAATGCTGCAGCCAAAAAAACACAGTCTCTAGATGGTAAAGGAAAAGGAAAAGCTGTTGAGGGACAGGAGTTACAACAAGGTACGATAACTGACCCACACAGTGATATTTTATTGACCTAGAAAGCTGCATTAGCACCTGAAAATCAGACACCCCGTCAGCAAAGCAAAACTGCCCCCCATAGAGGCATTGGCAAAAGAACACGACAAGAAGAAGAAGCCTTTCCGCGAACATTTCCACGAGCGCGCCCACGTGGCTTCCCCGGCCCATGGCGACCAGATCTGTCACACCCAAGCTGGGACAGGATAGAAAGAATAAATTTTACGGTCATATTCGGTATGGGACCCTAATATAATATGTACGCATATGCTTATGCTGACAAAATCCAGCCGCAGAGGCATACATGCCACCATTCTGGGAACTCACTGTCCCTACACCATGTGAGCCGCTCGAGAGATATCGCTGCCTATGGAACGCGGGACTCAGGCGCTACACCAAATTCTACGAAACCATATTTAAGGAGGAAAAGACGACGGCAGTAGGGCTACCGGGAATGACGCACTTTATTGAGCTGTTCGAGGGGTTTGTCAAAACTGGCATTTTACAGAGGATGATCCATGCTTCTATGAACATAATGACCCAGCTGATGGACCCAAAACAGAAGGGCAAGTTTCCCATAAAGAATCTTTGGGACGTGGGAAACCGAGTGGAACAGAACATCAACTACTGGTTCAAAATAAACGTAATATTCCACACACGAATGGTTTGGTATCAGAGGTTTTATGGCTTGTTATCAGTCCATGGCGAAACCACTCTACCAATTCCACTTTCAATGATTGCGCCATCGAGGGCTTTGCCAAATTAACAGATAGACAATCTCAGTTGGCCATTGGACACTGAAGCTGAGCGAATAGGTTGCTTGCAGGGAGAGTGGCTGTCAAAAGGGGTGGACTGTATTGTCTCTAGCGTTTGATATATATTGTATAGGGGTTAGGCAAGGAGATAGTTGCCTGGAGGGGCATTGACTGTCAAAAGGGGGCACTGTATTGTCTCTAGCGTTTGTTATATCTTGTATAGGGGCTAGGCAAGGAGATAGCGGCCTCGGCGGCCTCGATGGACTCGGTGGACTCGACGGCCTGAGGCCGTCGAGGCCGTCGTCGTCGCCATAGCGAATAATAGTATTGTTCCAATTGTACCATAAATAAACTGGAGCCACAAACAACCTCGTGATACAACAATGCCGCTTCCAGTTTGACGATATGCTGCTAAGACAAAATCCTTCGCCGAGCCAGTAACGTTTCCTTCCATTTCCGTTTATATCTATAAAGATATCCAGCACCGGCACATAGCAGATGAAGGAGTGCGTTTGGAGCACTAGCTGAAGAGAAAGACAAAGACACCGGCTACAAACAATGTGATGCAACACAGCTAACACAGCTGGTTTCAACTTGATGATATGCCGCCAGAACGAAATGCTTCGCCGAACACACAACACTTTGTTCTATCCCCGTTTATATCTGTAAAGATATCCAGCACCGGAGCATAACACATAAAGGAGTGTGTTTCGAGCACCAGCTAAGGAGAAAGACAACACCATCGGCCACAAACAACTTTCGTGATGCAACACTCGGCCACAAACAACCTCCGTGATCGTGATGCAACACTGCTGGTTTCAATTTGATGGCGCCAAAACAGAACCCTTCCGGAGCACATAACGCTTCTTCCATCTCGGTTTATATCTATAATATTAGCCATCAGTGCATAGCACATAGAGGAGTGTTTGAACAATCTGCTAAAAAGAAAGACAAAGACATTGGTCACAAACAAGACTCCAACGGAAAGGAGGTTCGAGCTGTGGGAAGAAGATTCCAGTAGTAGAAAGGAGACAAACAATGAAAAAGCTCAGGGAAGAAAGATGCTATAGCACATAAAGGGGTGTGTTTAGACCACCAGCCAAAGAGAGACACAAACAAAGCTCCAACGACAAGGAGGTTTCAGCTGTGAAAAGAGGTTATAGCCATGAGAATAAGACAAGGAGAAGACTCTGACTGTGAGAAAGAAACTCTTACAACAATGGAGATCATGTTAAAATGGTACTTCATCTGTGGTGTGGCTCATACCACAATGAGTCTTTGGCCATGATTGGGCTCAAGCTGGAGTGAGTGTCCAGCTGTAAGAGGGAGGCTCTGGCTGTGAGGAGGAGACTACAGCCATGAGAATAAAGTGAATACTCTAGCTGTGATAAAGAGTCTCTTACAGCAATGGAGTTCATTTTCAAATGATACTCCAGCTGTGGTGAGGCTCACACTGAGTCCCCAACTGTGATGGGGCTCAACTAGAATGAGCCTCCAGCCACGACAAGCGGCGGCCATCCCACAACCTGGGCGGCAAAAAAGCACGCCGACACACCAGCCGCCGCGCGGGTCACATTTCCATGACCCCCCAGCCGCAGAAAGACAACAGCCACGGCAACGGGGGTCACGCCAAAGCCCAAACTTCGACTTTGGCGTTTGAGTGTTATTGTAACAACACAACAACACTCAAAAGACAACTTCACAGCCTTCACAGCCATGCCTAGGTTGTCCCCGGCCGACAAGGCCGCTGCCAAAAAGCGTGCCAAGCAGATCCAAGAGGCTGTCTACCTCTGTGGAACTGCTCCATTCTCCCGTGAGAGAAGCCCCGTTGCTGCTGCCAACTGACACCATGCTGACATCAACCCACAGGCGTCATGATGATGACTCAGGAGGAATTGAGAACACTCATGCTCGATCTTGGTGATCAACGCCCAACTCGTATGTTTGATTGTTTGATGATGAACCCTGTGAAGTCCTATCACTGACATGATCACAGGCGAGCCTGGCAATACTATGCGCAAGGAGGTCATGAAGCTCCAAGGCGCTAAATTCCAAGCCTTCTGCAAATATGGCAGCATCTGGGACAATATGTCACAGCATTACGAGGCCATTAATGATGCTGAAGACCGCCTCCGCAATAGTAAGGGTGCCACCCCGCAGCAGTTGGAGTCAGCTATCGCTGTGCTGCAATTCTACCTGGATAACTCCACCAAGATCCTCAACCACGGCTATGATCTCATTCGCATGCTTAATGAGAACGAGGCCTTTTCTCTCCGCCAGCTTGTTGCCGCCCAAGGAGACGCTACGATTCATCGCCAAGATCGCGTTTACTACCAAATCACGGCCAGCCGCGCGACACTACTCTGCTGCAAAATCCGCGCCAAGATGACGAAGCCTTTCAAGTGCTGCACTGCTACGGCTAAGAAGGCGGCTAAGAAATTTTGCCGTAAGATCAGAAGGGCGAAGAAGAAGATGGGGAAGAAACCAGCGGGTGCACTTGTTGTGTTCTAAATCTTTTCCAGGAAACTCTTGGGGGCAATTTTTTGAGTCCAGGATCTGTTTGACAGAGGGGACCAAGCTGAGAGTTTAGGACACTCTGATACGACTAGATATCAGGTGTAGATATAGGCCTTGTGTACGATGCAATAATACTAGAGAGAAGACAGCAGACAGTATGAACTGAGATACAAACCACTCCCAAGGAGTCTTTCTTTTGATTTGTGAAGTCATAGGTAAGATGCCGTGACTCTACTGATTATAATGTCCTTGTAAAGCACTTTTGAATGATGTTCTGGCACCCGTAAGAAACCTCTTAAATTATAGATGCAGTTGAAGTGCCATTCATGCCGGCAATCGCTTTGGGATCAAGTGGTTCCACCCCCCATGCAAACCCCGCAGACGCCAGAATACGAGCGTTGTACGAGTAGCGCGCCGTGGCGGAGCAATATTGTATGGAGGGTCGTCGTGCGGAGAAGTCACATATGCCACATCATCCAGAGCACCAATAGCGGTCTATACCAACATTCCTTTTGCTCGGGCCGACGATGCACCCGAGAAACCAGAGGCGGTCTGAGAGCGAGAGCGAGCGGCTCGTCGTGACATTATCCCGCGCGTGAGACTTTGTTTCACTCCCTTACTCTCTATACTATACATCCTTTTTTTCATTTGTGGTGAAGCGGTGAAGTGGAAACATATCAATGGATAGGATGGGATTCTCAAATTGGCCATGTCGAGAGTATATTTATTTATTTATACCTACATACTCTATAGAGCACTCTATACTCTAAGTTACCCTGTGTCCATCGCGTACTCTACACATATACCCATGGTTGCAAGGGTCAGAACTTGATCACAGACTCCTTTGCGGTGCAGTCCGCACTCTGCTGCATCTTTATCCCGACTGGGCGAAGTATTTATCCGGAGGGTCAGCTCCATGATGCTAGGCCTTATAGAGCAATTCGGCAACTCACCTTTGATGCTTGGCATCGCATGCCCATTATCCAGAATGAAAATCTGGGGTGCCGAGCCGATGTACTTGGACGTACATTTACAGTGTAAACTGCAGGTGCAAGTCCACTCCAGTGTGCCCTTCTCCTTGGGACGCCAACGTTGACACTTTCCCAGTATAGCCCCCGCATTTACTTCGAAATGAAGCAGCCACCACTCTCAACACACTCATCCCGCTGGCGTACTTCGCACAAGTCGCCCCGGAATTTGGCAGGCGACCTTCCAACAGCGCAGATCAAAGTGCAGATCAACCCCTTCGCGCAAAATGTGCCGACTGTTCGACTAACGCACAGATGCCCACTGACCCAATGAGCATGGTAGGCACATACCACTAAG
Organism: Pseudogymnoascus verrucosus; assembly: GCF_001662655.1. Classification (NCBI taxonomy): domain Eukaryota; kingdom Fungi; phylum Ascomycota; class Leotiomycetes; order Thelebolales; family Thelebolaceae; genus Pseudogymnoascus; species Pseudogymnoascus verrucosus. Next base: position 120,023 of record NW_017263682.1, read on the forward strand.
TGCTGATCACTGAAATTGTTACCGCCATGAACCGAGTGAGAATGCACAACTGTGATGCTAGGTTTAGTCGGTGTTGGTCTGTCTCATCTGCCAAAAGCGTGCTGCTTTGGACATAATAAGACTCGTGTGGATGCCCTGAGCCAACCACAGGCCAATCCTGCTGTGGCTTACTCCAGAGACCTCCATCCAACCCCCAGCGGAATCCACGCCTCCGCCCAGGTTTACAATATTGTACTATCTTTGGGTACGTACATCTACATGCATTAAAATGCGCTTGGGGTGGAGAAGGGTGAAACTTGGGGAAAGGCAGCTCTCTTCGCGTGGCCGAAGTGTGGTGAGCGAGCACACGGCCCGCCACCCTTGAAGCTGTTAACATCCCGTTAGTGAGTGTTGGTTGGGAAGTATGTATGTACACCATCCCCTCTCTCTCCCCGGAGAAACTTTTCTCTCTGCTTGCTTGCCATGCCGACTTCGAAAAAATCGAGATATTCGTCTCTAGCATCTCCGGATTGTGCCAACAGAGCGGTTCTGTTGTAGGGGGGAAGCTGCATGTTTACAAACCGACGGGGCTCCTCGTCCAGCGGCGCCAACCTCAATATGGAGATGACCGACTACTACGACAAGAGCCGAGGCGACCCCATCACCCGATCTACCACCAACGAAGACCAGGTGAGCCAGGGAACTCGCAATATTCAAGAGCCGGTACTAACATCACAGGATAACCCAAAGGGTGTAGTTGAGGAAAAGGTCATCAACGGAAATGAAGCATTCAACCAAGCCGTCATCCTCGAGCCGCCACGTGCGTTTTCGCGGGTTTCGGTGGTGCTCTACCTATGCTGTTTGCTGGGATTCCTCTGTTCGACTATGAACGGATATGATGCTTCCCTATTTAACGCGCTCACAATTAATCAGCAATTCCTCGATTATTTCCATGGAAAAGCGACAGGTCCATGGCAAGCGCTTGTGTCTGCCATGTATCAGATTGGTGGTGTGGTGTCGCTACCATTTGTTGGACCGGCGCTGGATAGCTATGGGCGTAGGGTCGGCATGTTTATCGGTGCTATAATTGTTGTTTGCGGTACGATCATTCAGGGATTGACAACGGGGAATGCAAATGTTGCTCAGTTTATGGCTGGTCGCGTATTGCTCGGGTTCGGTGTTAATATTGCGTCTGCGGCTGGGCCTATGTATGTTGTCGAAGTTTCTCACCCGGCCCACCGTGGTGTTGTGACGGCCTTGTATAACACGTTTTGGTAAGTCCTTTGGAACAATTGGTATGGCTGCATTCTAATAATGCTCAGGTTTACCGGCGCCATTGTCGCCAGCTCAGCTGCTCGCGGTGCAGACAATCTCACAGGGGTGATTTCATGGTCTATACCGGTGTGGTTACAACTCCTGTTCTCTGGAATAATAGTCATCCTAGTGTTCTTCCTCCCGGAATCTCCCAGGTGGCTCTACGTCAATCGCAGGTTCGACGCAGCCAAAAGAATGCTGACCAAATATCACGGCGAAGGCAATCCGGATAGTATATGGGTCACGCTTCAGCTACGCGAGTACGAAGAGTATCTCGAGATGGACGGTTCCGACAAGCGCTGGTGGGATTACAGCGCTCTTTTCCGATCTCGCTCGTCGCGCTATCGTCTTCTATGCAACGTGATGATATCGGTCTTTGGGCAGTGGGCTGGCAATTCCGTGTTATCATATTTCCTTTCCGCCGTACTCGACACCGCGGGTGTCACTGAAACCATCCCCAAAGCGAACCTCAACCTCGCCAACAATTTCCAGCAATTCTTTTTCGCCATTGTAGGCGCCGTCCTCGTTGATCGCGTCGGGCGACGCCCGCTTCTCTTATTCGGCAACATTGCGTGCTGTCTTGTCTGGGCGGGAATGTGCATTTCTTCCGGCATCTACCAAGGGTCAGGAGAAAAGAACAAGGCCGCTGCAGATGTCATGCTCTTCTTCATCTTCCTCTTCGGCTCAGTCTACTCCATCGGTTTCACCCCTCTTCAGGCCCTGTTCCCCGTCGAAGTCCTATCCTTCGAGATGCGCGCAAAGGGCATGGCATTCTCGGGCCTGGCAGTCAACGTAGCGAACCTGCTCAACCAATTTGCGTGGCCGATCGCCCTGGAGAACATCGGCTGGAAGACGTACATTGTGTTTTGCATCTGGTGCGCCGTGCAGGCCACGTGCGTCTATGTTTTCATTCCGGAGACGAAGAACAGGACGCTCGAGGAGCTGGATGAGATCTTCAGCTCGCCGACGCCGGTTAGGACGTCGTTAGAGAAGAAGAAGGTGGCACTGGCGGCGAATGGCGAAATTGTTAATGTTGAGCGTGTCTAGAATGTCTATCTAGCTATATAATTACTTATTAACGAAAATTGATACCCTCTCCATTGAACTCTGTGTTTGATATGTTACTTCAATTGATTGATCACGATACTCCTTTCTTTTCTTCGTCTTGATCACCCCTTTGAAATGCACCAAACTTGCCCCCAGCCTTGAACCTGCAACTGCTACACACCTACCGCACACGCGTTGTTTCGAACGCATCCCTCCCCCAACAGCCTCCACAAAATCCTTCAGCACCCCCATCCCCACCAGGCACCCTATCGGAGAAATTCTTCACACCACTACCGCCCCATTCCAGGGACTAATCCCCAATCCCACAAGTTCCAGAACGCACAGTAGCCCCTCTTCTAGCCCGTCGCATCCCCCGCACATCAAAACCCACCCATTCCGCAACTCAAGGCTCGCAATTGGGTGTTGGGTTGACGACTCGCACGGACCGCCCCGACACTACTGCTGGTGCTGATCCACTCCTTTCCAATGCAAAGGGCAGAAGCTTGAAGCACTGCGGTTCAGGTCATCACAGCTCGGCAGGGTTAGGGATACGGCGCCCGCTCTCTGACACCGGGCAGTATTTTTTGGTCTTTAATGACGAGGCCCTGGTCTCTGGCGATCGACGGGCCCCGCTCGCTCTCGCGTGCGTGGTGTAATTGTTTCCTGATTTAGGTGGTTGTTAAGATTGCCCCTGGACCCGTTTGGGGAATGGACGGCGAGGGGATAAACTGGCTAAAGGCGTTTTTTAATGATGGCGTGGGATCGGGTCGCCAGGGCGCGCGGGATGGGATTCTTGGGGACGATGTTGCTTTTACCCGTCCGTGCCGATTTTATGCGAGTGTTTTCGTCGGATGGCGAATTCAGGGTCGCATTCGGCATTTAGGGGTATAACACAGCGGTGGCTTGAACTTACGCTAGACACTGCGCTCTGAATGTCTCGTAGAATAAGCAGGCCGCGCGGAGCGAGTCCGTCCGCCGCCCATGAAACTGTTCCAGCACACTGGGAGGATTCATTCAGGCTGTGCGGGAGGGATCAGCTCCGAGAATGTCTGTGTGTTTGCTGGAGAACACGGACTCACTGTTAATTTGCAATTTCGGAAGTAATTCTCGGATGCCTGTTGTAAATCATTCTCCTGTAGCCTTACAGAGGAGGCTCGTGCCTGAAAGCCCTGCCGTCGATAGATTAAGGCACGGATCTCGTCAATATTGAAGTCGAGCCGTGCACTATGGATCAGATAGGAGGGCAAAACTAGGGCTCTGATGCTCTTCGGCGGCCTATCGAGACCTGAGGCAGTGTGCAAAAATACACTGTCGAAAACAATCCAAATGTCATCCTTTTTAACAATCCCAGAATCGGGTCCCATTTGTTAGTAACAGGCCCAGAAGGGTTTACGGCGCTCACCGACGATCAATGCGGTGTCTGGCAAGCGGCATATCACTTAGGACAATGGCCGATACACCGATAAGCTGGATCACATATTCTTCATAGATGAGGTTTTTTTGTGATACTGTAGTACTCGGTCGTTCTCGAACCTTATGTGATGGCGGGCACTACCAGGCGCTATCTGCCGCCGAGGCTAGATAAGCTAGCCGAGATGCTTTATCGGCGGCATGAAAGTAAGACATGAAGGCAAGACAATATGTCAAGACAACGCACACATATCAACCCCTTGAATTGTCCACTACCCTCGAAGTAAATTTTACCATGGCAGGAGCCCAAACTCTCCAATAACATTTGTGACGAATATCCACTTGTTACTTTGGCTGTAAGGTGGATATCTTCGAAGACAAAACCCTTGCCTCCATGAAATCGGGCATCTACCTGTTTGCTGGCCGACTGGCTGAACGCAGCCTCTCAGCACCACCGGCGTAACGCGCCTGCTGCGATGATCTGGTACTTCCTATACCCGTTCAGAGGGTGAGCACTACATCCCAAGCAAACTGCATGCTATTGTTTGGAACCTAACACTTATATCAGGACGACTGAACCTCCGAGTCTTAGCCCCGCACATCCCCTTCGGCGCAGTTTCACACGATATGGACGAGAAGCTTCTCGACACCCAGTCATTACGATATTGATATCAGTAGCATTAGCGACATGTTTAATATACCCATTTCCATTTCTCTACACGAACAACTTCACAAATGGCGCCTCGAACTTACCCCACCATGTTTGGACCGCTGCGCAACCAGTACAGGAGAACATGGGCACCGAACCAGATGTTGTCATGAGATCTATATGGGTCCACGGGAGCTATATGAAAGCGCTGGGACGGGATGTGCTACTAGCTGGACTGGAGATCCAGGATGCATTGCTGGGGCAAACGATCAACTTCAATCCCAAGCTATCCGCTGGGCTCGGAAAGCCTGTGGGCCATGATACGCCCCTCAGCTTAGAAATGCGAGACTCCTTTCATGCTATCAATGGTCTCAGTGAGCAGTCGTGGTTCTTTCACTCCCCGCTTCTGTACTGGTCCTGCTCTCCAGAAGCCATCGCCGAAGATGATGACATCGTTTCTACAATTAATGAAAGTTCACAGCGCTCCACGTCAGTCAATGTGACTCTCAGACACTCGATTGTGTTTAGTGGCAAGCGCTTCGAAGACCACCGCCTGGTAGCTGCTGATGCTCTGGTCATAACCTTGGTCCACAAGCTAGACTCTCCTGTTGGCCGGCAATGGGAGAGGCAGGCCCAAGCATTGGCACAGTCATCGACAAGCCCGTGGCGCATGTATCCACGCGATGGACGCGTAAACAATAGCCAAGTTTATGAGTTCAAGTTCCAACCACTGTCGGTTCAAGATGATATATTCCTTGCAATCGCGTATAGCATTACAGTAATCTACTTCTTGCTAAGCCTGACGAAGCTGCGAGCGCTCAAGTCCCGCTTCGGTTTGATGCTCACTGTCGTCGCGCAAACGGTCATATCTATCATGGGAAGCTTCACAATTTGCGCCATCCTGAAGATTGATGTCTCAAGAATCCCTCGAGAGGTATATCCCTTCGTTGTCGTGGCGGTTGGGTTGGAGAACATGTTCCGTCTCGTAAACGCTGTTATTATAACTCCGTCCCAGAGCAAGACATCATCAAGAATCGCCGAGGCCCTTGGCCAGGCAGGCCCTATTGCGTTGGCTGGCGTCGGCCAGGATTTGCTGATCCTATACCTCCTGTCTAAAGTCGTCGCGCCTGGTGTTGCCGCCTTCTGCATCTTTGCAGCAGTTGCCTTGATCTTTGATTTTGTCCTGCTACTTACCTTCTTCGTGGCCGTCCTGAGCGTCGATGTCCGAAGGACGGAGCTGAGCGACTCCTTGGAAACCGTGAAATCCCAACGCAAAAAACTCGGTGCTGCAAAGCCGAAGAGGCACAATGCATGGGTGAATGCCGTTCTCAGCGGCAAGACTCCGATTTCTACACGCATCGCTGGAACCATTGTAATGGTCTGCTTCATCTTGGTTTTACAAGGTCACTTCTTCGACAACGAATCCCCGCTTCGGACGCTATCACGAGCGTTGCAATTCGTTCGCCCAGATCATCAATTATCATCACCTCCTCCTGTCTCGCAGCTATCTGTCGATATCAACCAAGCGAGGTCTCCAACGGCCTGGCTTCGAATGCAGGATCATGAGACCGCCCGGGAAGTCATTCACGTTATCAAGCCAGATACGCATAGCTACATTGCTCGCGTCTACGACCCCTTGGTATTTGTGCTTGACTCGTCAGACCGAACACCAACCAAGGCAGGTGTCCGAAGGTTCCTACCCGCTGCTTACGACTTTGCCAGGAATCAGTCAACTGTATTTGTTGTGAGCGTTCTGATAGTTGTTGCTGCCGTTTCTCTGCTCATGAATTATCTCCTCTGGAACGAGGAGGATACGAGTCATGATGACGATGGCACGATTCATAAGGAGGATCCGTTGATGACAGTTACCACACTGACTCCAGGCCATGATCTTGATGTTGTCATGCTTTCTGCCTCGCCAGACGGTGTGGTTGTTTCTGTTGGGCTAGATCGGCGCATTAGGGTCTGGGATCTACAACAAAATGATCGGAGTCACTATATATCGCCTACTACGAATGAACTGTACCCATTTCCGATCCTTGCTATGGCAATCGATGAGCAAGCAGAATGGGTTGCGCTTCTTTCTGTGACTGGGCGATTGATGCTGTGGAATATCAACGAGAAGCAATGGGGGCCATCTGGTATTATTGGAACAGAGACTCGAGCGCCTCCTTTGTTCTCATTCAAATCTCCAAAGCCTGGAGCGATTGCTTCTTTGCTGATTGTCTGGACGAGCGGGTCATTGATAGAGGTTAACTTCCATCGTGAGTCTGCGAATCAGATCGTTGAATTGAAGCCATGGGAGGGTCTGATTTCCTCCGCCAAACAGTTTGTGGCAAAACGTAAGTTTTATCTTCATCTCGTATGAGAGATTACATTTCTGTTAGAATCACCAGCTGACACGCCTTAGCTACTACCACAGAGACAGAACCCTCTCTCCACATCGTCGTACTCACTACTAAAGGCACTATCTACCTCGCCTCCCAGCTCGACGACAAATGGGACTCTACCACCATCACACTCTTCCCCCCCTCCACCCAAAAAATCAAAGCCATCCTCCCCCTCCCCAAACTCAACCTCCTCCTAGCCATCACCGACACCACCGCAACCCTGCTCCACCTCCCCACCCAATCCACCCTCCACACCTTCACCGACCTCGACGCTCGACCCCAATCCCTCCAATGCTTCCACTCCGTCAAACGCCACGCCTTCTGCGGGCACAACGGGCTCGCGTCTTTCTCCTTGGCGTATAATAGTCGCTCGACTGGTAATCCGGTTCTACATACTTACTCCCCTTCCCAAGACGGCGATCTCATCTGCACCGCGCCCTCGCAGCCGTCTAGCAATCCACCTTGCAACACCTGGTCATCCGCCACCCTGACCGTACATAAAGTCCCCCACAACGGCGCCTGGCAGGCCCTCCCCTGTGGCGCCATCGTAGGCGTAACCAAACACCGCGCCTCTCGCCGCTCATCCTCCTCCGACTCCCCATCCCGGAGCAGTAGTGCATCAGGCCTCCGCCATCGTCGCGCTGGCACGCCGCGCGGTCTGAGGGGAGAGGAGACGGATGGGTGGGAGGCGTGGACGCTGGAGGCGAGGGGGGAGAGGCATAGTGTTGATCTTGCTGGAGAAGGGGGGAGGGGGGAGCAGCTGTTTGTGATGGGTGTTGAGAAGGTGGTGGGGGTGGGGAGGAGGAGTGTGGTGGTGGGGTTTGGGAATATGGTTAAGGTTGTTATGGTAGGGAATGAGAGGTTTGAGGGGGAGGAGGAGGAGGGGGCGGGGGAGGTGAGGTTGGGGAGGAGGAGGAAGGGAGGGGGAAGGGGATAGAGGGGCAAGATGGCATTTTCGTGAACAGAAGGGCAAGAGGGGGTCGCATTGGGTGAAAGAGGGTGTTGATGAATGGGTTAGCATGATGGCATTTTCATGAGCGAGAGGTTAGGGTGGAGGTGGCATTGGATGAGAGATGATTTTTACGATAATAATGCATTTATGAACATAAGAAAATACCAAAAATCAATAAACAACGAAAATACAAACATCCCTATTTTCCCCCCCCCAAACATTCATCAAAAAAATATTCCGAGACAGGAGAAAAGGAAAACCACCAACTTACCTTCCCAACCCGGCAATTATTCCACCTCAATTCTCCGCCCGCGCAAACCCCCATTGACTCACACCCAGCCGCCATCTCCAACAAAATGGCAACGAACGGCAACAAGGGCTTCTTAAATCCTATTAAATCCGACCCCTCCACAAAACCGGGACCTGCCTTACTCACGCCGCTACCCCTTCAGCATTAGTCCAGCGGATTGCTTGATAAGTTTCTCCATCTCACCATCTCGCAGTGTATCCTCGATGTCGTAATACTGCATTCGAACGAAGACGGGATGTACTAACGCCGAGATGACAAAGCAGGGAGTTATGTATCCACTGTGGTTATCTGTATTGGGGGCGATGAGGGGGATGGGGGATGTGCCGGGATAAGTGTGGTGTCGGGGTTACGGCGCGCTGGTTGTCCGCGATGGCGTAATGGGATTGGTGGGGTTTAATTCAGTGTGGGACGCGAGGTATGATGGAGGGGTTGAAGTGGGGGTTTGGGGGTGGGAGGTGCGATAGTGGAGCTTTGTTTGGAGGATGTATATATATAAACTCACTCGTATCGTGTTAACTATTCTTCAAAGCTTTCTTATTTCAAAGACATTGAATTGAACTGGGAGAATCAAGAGACAAGAAAACGAGCGACTAAACAGCAATTCGATAAAATGGCAACACCTTCAAAAGAGTTCACAGCGGGGCTGGAGAGCAGTAAAGCCGAGTATGTGAATCTGGGGAAGAGCGGGCTCAGAGTCTCCGTCCCGATTCTGGGGGCTATGAGTTTTGGAAGCCGTGAGACGCTGCCGTGGGTTATTGAGGAGGATGAGGTGTGTTTACTTTCCCGTTTTTTTTCTCTCACACTTCCACTTCCCTTCTCGATTTTAATATTTCCAATCCATTCCGTTCGCTGTGAGCACGCAATCCCCGATTCCCTTGCACCATCACCACCACCCCCCCGCATCGGACAAGTCAAGCAAGCATAGCAACGATGAACCAAGCTAACCCCCCTACTAGGCCCTCCCCCTCCTCAAAGCAGCTTACGATCGGGGTCTGAACACATGGGACACCGCGAACGTATACTCCAACGGCGTCTCAGAGGAGATAATCGGGAAAGCAATCAAGAAATACTCCATCCCGCGCTCCAAGCTCGTGATCCTCACCAAGCTCAACGGCGCGGTCATGGAGTCCCTCAGCGACCGCGGCGCGCTGCTCGATAGCAAGCTGTTGAAGGCTAACAAGGATTACGTTAACAACCACGGTCTTTCGCGGTCTGCGATCTTCAAGGCGCTGGATGAGAGTTTGAGGAGACTGGATACGCCGTATGTGGATTTACTCCAGATTCATCGTTTTGATGCTAGCGTGCCAATCGAAGAAACAATGGAAGCCCTCCACGACCTCGTCAAGTCCGGTAAAGTCCGCTACATCGGCGCCAGCAGCATGTGGGCCACTCAATTCGCACGCATGCAGTTCGTAGCCGAGCAAAAAGGGTGGACGAAGTTCGTGAGCATGCAGAATCACTATAACCTCCTCTACCGCGAGGAAGAACGTGAGATGATCCGGTTCTGCAATGAGACGGGCGTGGGCTTGATTCCCTGGGCGCCGCTGGCGGGGGGCGCGCTGGCGAGGAAGCCGGAGGAGCAAGGGGGGACGGAGAGGAGTAAGGGGAATGAACTTGGGGAGGTGGATAGGAAGATTGTGGAGAGGGTGGCGGAGGTGGCGGGGAAGAGGGGGTGGACTTGTAGTGAGGTTGCGTTGGCGTGGGTGGGGAAGAGGGTGACGAGTCCGATTGTGGGGTTTAGTAGTGTCAAGAGGATTGATGAGGCGTTGGGGGGGAGGGGGAAGGTGTTGACGGAGGAGGAGGAGGCGTATTTGGAGGAGTTGTATCAGCCGAGGAGGATTGTTGGGCATTCGTAGGTGTTGGGGGGAAGGGTGTGAGAAGAGAGGATAGAAATAAAAGCTGTGTTCTTTTAGTATGTCATGCAGGATGTCTTCATTCTTGAGTCCGCTGTTATGAGGGATCTGCTCTCAGCTTCGCTATATTATGCTTGTCCAGTATGTTTGTTCATTCTTGGATTCCTTGTTCGGTATGGTCGTGTAGTATGCTCGTGCATTATGTTTATTCGTTATTGAGTCTCTTTCTAGATGGTCGTGCAGTATGCTCGTTCATTCTCAAGTACTATGAGGGATCTACTATTAGTCTCGTTGTCTGATGCTTGTGTAGTATGTCTTATCATGCTTGAGTTTCTTGTTCAGTATGCTCATGCAGTATGCTCATTCAATCGTGGGCCTGTTGTTCTGTATGGTCGTGGAGAGTATGCTCGTTCATTCTCGAGTCCTTAGAGGGATCTACTATCAGTCTTGTTATCTGATCTCGTGGAGTATGCCTATTCATCCTTGAATCTCTTGTTCTGTATGGTCGCGCAGTATGATCATTCATTCTCGAGTCTGTTGAGAAAACTACCTCAATTTCGATATGCTATGCTCGTAGAGTATCTCTATTCATTCTTGGAGTTTCTTGTTCTGTATGCTTGTACAGAGTTCCCATTCACTCTTGAGTCTGTGCGAGGAATCCACTGTCAGCTTCATATATCAAAGGCCTCATACTTGAGCCCACTGTGAGGGATCCACTGTAAGTTCCATCCATTAAAGGCCTCACTGTGAAGAAAGAGATACCTCTATCAGTTTCATAGGTCAATGGCCTCACTCCGAGACTTGAATGAGGTAAGCAAGATGTTCCTGTAAAGACTTGCGGGGTAACAAGTAGCGTAGTACGAGACCGGAGGTGTGATGAGACTTGAAGTGATGGATGGCATTTCACACCCCTCTCGCCATGAAGCTATCCTATCCACAACCCTCCGGATCAGGTAGTTGCTCTCGAGTCACCAAAGCCGTCTTGCTCACACTACCTACCAACCCCAGTCCCGTGATCACCAATGTTTCACCTAAACACTCTTACTGTAAACAGTAAACCCAGAGACATCGCCCCTTCTATCCCCATCCTATCCCATCCCATACATTACCATCACAACCCCCCCCGACCGAGGTACTCTCCACCCATCCGTACCATCTACCATCCTCCCTCCGTTACGTTGCTCAACGAACGCAGGTACTGTGACAAAGAGAGGGGGTTTCGGGCAGTGCAGTCGTCACACTGGCTGGCTGATAACGCGTGATACGGGAATGACGGCGATGAGCGAACACCCAGCCAATCAAGTGGTCTGGGCCTTTTGGATCGCTCGGGGGGGGATGGTGGTGGTGGTGTTACCCAGTGAGTGAGTGGGCGTCAAGTTACCGTGGAGTGATGCCGTCTTCGCGCAGTTTAGAGGTTCGTAGAGTAGATTCGAGTATCGACGGTATCAATATAGTTGTAAATACCCTCATATCTGCTCCAAACTGCCCATTCTCATCAATCTCGTCCCTTCATCACTCGTCGTTGCTACTGTGGATACCGCACACCCTCAATCCTGGGTCTTACGTGGGTACTGTTTGCTACTATCGCAGTAGTGACGGCAGCGAAGCTCTGACGACTCCACATCTCCCCCGGATTTCAGGTAATGAACTAGCTACATGCGGCAAGCTCCGTCCTCCTTCCTTCCCTTGCTCACGCGACTTGGACGCAACCCGGACGCAACCCCCGCTCCAGACCTGCAAACTTGCCAATCAATCGCCAATCAGATGTACAGGGTACGGTATGTATAGTATATCAAAGTATGGTACAGATAAGTAACTGTACGTATGTATGGAATGGATTATGGGTGCTTGCTCAATCAGTGGCTGTGGAATGCCAATTATGGCAGTTATTACCAGGCAAACCAGGCAAACCAGGCAGGCAGGCACCTTGAGACACTGACACACATACAGTCCCATACAGTCCCCTCCCAATTCCCCCAATCCAATCCCCTACCTTCCCATAGATCACACCCCCTCTTCCCTCCCTCTCACCTTCCCCTCTTCTGCTCCTTCCCCCCCCTCCTCCTACTCTCCATCACTCACCTACCTCCCACCTATCTCCTCCTCCCAACCTCCCACTTCCAACCTTACACATCACATTACACACCTTCAATCAATCAAACCAAACTCAATCCACACAACGTCAGGTACCTGAATCGTCGTAACTGCATCCTATAAACGTCACTTCTACCATCCCCCTCATTCCATCCATCTTCAACATCAAACCTCAAAACCTCAAACCCATCCTCAAGCAAGCTTCACGTTTGTTTGTCTTCTTGTCTTCACCCTATAAATACAACTTCATCTCCTTCACACCTTGATATCCATTGACTCCCCAGCGGGTCTTCAACTATCCATCAAAACCACGCAACTGCCTCAAATCCAGAGCAGTTCCATCAAACCCATCCATCATCATGGCCGATATCGATAATGTACCCCTCACGAAGGTCGACTCCGCCGTCCAGGGTCTCTCGTCGTCGCCGCCAAAGGAGAAGGGCCATCGCCGCATGAGCTCAACGGCTGCTGGAGTGTTCAACATCAATGACTTAGGTACGTCACATCATCCATCATTCATTTCTCCAGCCTCAACTCGCCATCCGTGGCTTCTGACATCGTGATGAACTGTGCTGACAATGAACGACAAACAGAAAAGGAAGGCACGGAACTCCTCATTGCAAAGGAGACCCAGAAGCTCAACTGGTAAGTCAAGTCGAGCCTCGCTCATTACCCCGCACTGCATGCATACATACACCTGCCCTTGCCCACACATACCATCATCAACCTTCTCAACATAGACTAACCATGCTTCTTCCATCACAGGAGAATCAACAAGTCGCCCACAACTGTGGAGGACAAGGACTACTTAAAAAAATTCCTCACCACCCCACCGGTCAAGAAGATCGACCTACACTTCCCACTGGGACTCGAGGTAACGGCACGGAACCTGAAGGGCGTAACCATCAAGGATGCATTAGATGCAATCTACAAGCAGTTCAGGAAGAAGGTATGTGCTTGCCGGTCATCCCGGATATCCGGAATATCCATCCATCCATCCACCCACCCACTCCCCTCATCATTTCAAATAAAAGAAAACAAACTAACAACACCCCAACAGGAGGATGACGAACTCGAAAACCCCGTCCTCGCTGGCTTCGAATGGGACAAAGAAGAGTCCTGGACCCGCTTAATCGTGCACTGCAAGAAGGAGGGCGCCGCACCCATGACCAAGAAGTCCAAGAAGAAGGCCAAGGATGGTGAAGAGGAGTAAATTACCCCCCTTCTGATTCCGAGCTCTCTATCCCCCCCCCGATCCCTAGCGGAGGCGGCTGGTGTGATACATCTCGAAGACCTCGGTTCGTTGGGAACGAACGAGGTATTGATGATACGATGGGAATACTTTGCTTGCGCTGGGCTGGCTGAGCTGGCTTGAGTACTTGCACTTGCACTGGGTTTTTGATGATGATTATGGAGATGGAAATGAAAGAGTGATGAAAGGCTCTTGACTGGCCTGTTTAGCTGGTACTACTCACACAACACAACACAAACTTACTTTCTCTTTCCTTTTTTTACACTTGTACTAGCTAGGACAGTCGAGCTGATTAATTGAAGTCTCTCTCCTCTTTTGAGAATTTTGGGTTTTTTTCGGGGTGATGGTGATTGTGTGACTTGTGATTTGTGAGGGGGTGAGTGAGTGAGTGTTATCGTTGTCGTCGTTGTGAGAAATTTGTGTGGCTCCACATGTGCGTCTCTAGTGAGCTTATCCCTGTACGAGTATCCATAGCTTCCCCACGATGTTTGATAGAGGTGTTCGTGGGTTAGATATGGATTTTGCAACTTGTCAGTATAGAATTTTGCTATATGAACAGTATTCCGGTGATTCTCCTGGCCTTCGAATCACCCAGTAGGCAGGCATAACTTCGTGTAGAATTGACGTGTGCACGTGACCTTTCTGACTGATATCGCGCCAAGGGATTTGTTATGGTGGTTTGGACGACGTCCAACCTCGCTCTCTCACTTGCGACGCCAACATTTACGGCGGCAAAACGAAACGCTGCTACTACACACATACGATTCCATGGATCGGAAAATCAAATGTTATGTTTGACTTTAGAGCACAAAACCAGTGCGAGATGTAAACACAACAAACGCGAAAACAATCGAAAATCACAAATATGGTGATGATTGGATGATAAGATGGTATCTTGCATACGGCTATGTAAGGAGCCAACTGAGAGATAAAAAGCTGCGTATCTATATGCGTCCCATCGTATTTCTCCAGCGCGAGGCAAATGCAAGGTGCAAGTTGCAAGTTGTAACGTGCCAGCTAGGTAGGTAGGTAGAACCCAAAACATTCTTGCCCAATATCAGCTTCAGCAATATCAACGCCGTCACCCGCAGCTCTCAGTTCTCGCAGCCTCAGCAACTTCAATGTGGTATCCATACAGCAAACCAACCAGCCAGCCCTTCTTCTTCTTCGGGTTGTAGCACATAACCCCATCAAACGCCGCGCGAGCAGTGATACAATATCACAACACACCACCACCACCCTCCTCTCCACCACCCGGACCAAACTCCTGATTAATCCACTGCACAACCCTATCCCTCTCCCTGCTCACACCACCACCAGCTGCCACCCCGCTTCCTCTCAGCGACCGAACTTGCACCGGTCCCGCCCCCGTCCCTCCGCCCTCCACCACCGCCACCCCCTCCTCCTCCCAATCCCCCCAACCCCTGCCCACCAGGCCCACCCGGCGGCATCCCAACACTATCCCACAAACTCCTCGGCACCTCCACCACCTCCCTCCTCCTCCCCCCGGCTCTATTAACATGCCTAACATGCTTATAATTAGCATTAACCTTCGCCTTCAAAAAACTCGGATGCGGCTTCTGTGTCCGTCCCAGCGTCGCGAAATCACTCGTCACCTTCGCCGCATCAGAGAGTTTCGCTAGAGGTTTGGAGGCCGGGTGCATGATGGCGCGGGAGGCTTTGTCTTCTTTGTCTGTTATGGATTTCATGGGTTTGAAGCGCGGGCGGGGTGGGATGCGGGGTTCGCGGGGGGGTGGGGGGGAGGGCGAGTCGGAGGAAGGGTAGCAGCGGTCTGGACTTTGTGGGGTTGCTGCATCGTCGCCATCACCGCGACGACGACGACGGCGTTTTGGTAGTGGAGGGGGGATACTGCGCTCGCGTTGTCTGCCGCGGGAGGGCGAGCGGGGAGGGGCGAAGGTGGATGCGTGTGAGGAGACGGAAACGCTGGACCGGGGCCGTTTGTTTGTCGCAGCGCCGGATTCAGGGGCTGTGCTTGGGCGCGCTGTTTCTTGCCGGTGCAGTGGGGAGGGTCTGGGTAGGGGCGCAGGCTGCCTGGCGCGGGGAGGTGGGGAGGGGGCGAAGCGGGAGCCGATGGAAGAATTGGATGCGCTGGATTGAGGCCGTTTGTTGGCGGGGGCGCTAGCTTCGGGTGCTGTGCTTGGGCGGGCGGTTTCCTCTCGGTGGAGGGGAGAAGGTTTCAGTGCTGCAATGGGCTGTCTGCCGCGTTGTGGTTGGCTGGATGCAGGGGCTTGCGGTCCGCGCGGCGGTTGAGTGGGAAGATCGAAGCGCGAGCCGATGGAAGTGGATGAGGCGCGGGAGTCGGGCCGTTTGCTGGGGCGAGCGCTGGCTTCGGGTGCTGTGCTCGGTCGCGCGGTTTCTTCTTGGGGGAGGCGGGAAGGCTTGAGTGCTGGAATGGGGGTTTTGGCGCGCTGGGACGGTGGGGGGGCATCTTGGGGGTCGCCGATGGAAGGCGCGGGGTCGACTAATTTCGGGGGCGACTTGTGGCGCGTGCCGGCGTCAATTGGTACAACTGGTTGCTTGCTTTTTTGTCGCTGGCCTTGAGGGGGCTGGGGGGCAATGGTAGATTGCTTGGCGCGGTGTGATGGCGAGGTGAGGTCGAAGCGGTCGCCGATGGAAGATGCCGAAGCGATCGATTTCGGTGGGGGTTTATAAAGGGTGTTGATATGGAGGGGAACTCCTGTCTGGGTGTCCCTTTGTTGGTAGACTTGGGAGGGTGTGGGCGCGGGAGGCGTCTGTCTAGCGTGGTGTACAGATGGCGGTGGATCCAGGGGATCACCGACTGAGAACGCGGAGGTTTGTGGTTTCGGGGGTAGCTTGCGGCTCGTGTCGGGATCAAGCGGTTCCCCATGGCGCTTGTTCTCACGCCTCTGGATAGGGGCGGCTTTGGGTCCTGGGACGGGCCGTGTAGTGTTGCGAGGCGATTGTGGATCCAACGGGCCGCCAACGGAGGACGCAGACCCCGTAAATCTGGGGAATTTTCTCTGGTTTGTGTTTGAATCAAGAGATTCTTCATTCCGCTTGTCCTCCTGCCTCAATATATAGTCTGGTTTTGGCGCTAGAGCGGGCTCTCTCGCGTGGCGAGGCGGTGAGGGTGAATCCAAGGGGCCGCCAACGGAGGACGCAGACCCCGTAGATCTGGGGAATTTTCTCTGGCTCGTGTTTGTATCAAGAGGTTCTTCATTCTTCTTCTCCTCCCTCAAGATATAGTCAGGTGTTGGCGCTAGAACAAGGTGTCTAACCTGGCGAGGAGGTGAAGGTAGGTCGTAAAGGTCAGCAAGGGATGATTCAGATGCTTCCAATTTTAGGAAGTGTTTGTGGCGGGCGCTGGCAGCAGGCGGTGTCTTTGCCCGTCTGCTCTCCTGTCGGTCTCCATGCTCGGCTTTAATCGGCCTGGAGCGTTCGCGGACGTCTTCATCCGCTGGAACTGGAGCGGCAAGAGCGGCAGCAGGGCCCGCTGTTTCCCGAGCGCGGACATGCTCGCGATCACCCGGCTCGCTGCCTTCGGGGGCGTCTTTGTCGGCCGGATCGGGAGCTGGGGGGGGGCCTGCGGCTTCCCGTCTGTGCTCCGGTTGGACCGGCTTGCTTTGTTCAGAGGCGTCGGCTCTGGCTCTGGCGGCGGCTGCTGGAGGGAAGTCAGTAAATCGGGCCGAGACAAGGCGAAGGGGGGACTTACACTGCAAGCGCTTCACCGTCCTAGCTTGCAATTTAACGTCACTTATATACCCGTGGTCCTTGATTAGTTGAAACAACTGTTTTTCAGCGCGGAGGAGGGTCGGGTCGGTCTGCCGCGGTGGTGATTTCTCTCGCAGCTGCTCAATGCAGCGGACTTGCATGCGCAAGAACTTGCTGGCTGGGTCGTCCTCGATTATTTTAAAAATTGTGTCGAATATTCTTTTTTCAAAACCACCTTGCTCTTCTTTCCTCTTTTTCGCCTCTTCCATGGTGAATATCCGGAGGTTTTGTATGGTTATAGGCGTAGGTGGTGGTGGCTCGCGTCGATACCTGTATCTTTTCAGGGCACGGCGGTAAGTGGAATGGGCTATTTCGTTTTCGTTATACGTGCGAGTATTTGTAGGCTGGTATGTCAAGTGTCCGCGTGGTTTGTGGGGGTTCTTCTGTCAGTTGCTGTTAATTCACCTCAACATCACTCGGGCATTGGGTTCTGTACCTTCCTGGCGGCAGTGAATCTGACGCTTCGAGGTCTCCTTGCCGCTACCCGCGATACCCTGCTCGGTGCAATTGACGCGGAACGTACTGAAGACAACCTCACATACCGTATACCATCGGCCTTTGCTTTTGCTTTTCGCAGCTCATCCTCGCGGTGTAGTTTCTGCCACTTCACCCCCTTAAAGTTTTTCAGGTGCTTCTGCCGCTTCTCAATTTGCTCACGCTCCCAGGATGATACTCTCCGGACTGGCACACATTTTCGGTCATACTTCTTTTTCAGAGGACCTTCCGAGTGCATGGTTCTTTTGGACTCAGTTTGAGTTTGCTAGTGAGCAGTCACTGTATCCAAAATGATTCAACTGAAAGGCTCGATCGAGTCGTACATGCTGTTCTTATATACATCGTTACATCAAAGGGGAGGCTATCTTCATATATCCATTGCCATACGCTTTATCTCTTTCTTCAATCGAGGTCATTCTATCATATTCACTTTCTCCCTTCGGTCTTCTTCGTCAATATCCCACTTTGACTTCATTGTTGTCCAACCATGCCGTCGTCAACGAGTCTAAACAATGACTCCAGACGAAGCTCCCTACCAAGATTGGACTTCAGGAACGAGTGACAGGAGACATAGCACGCACTAATGAACTCTATTTCCGGCTGGTCCAGTTGAAAGCTTGATCGATCAATCAGGTGCGGCCATGGTAACACTAGCCATTTACCATACGTTTTCTGTCGGTCATTTTGAAAATGTCCGGGGATGCTATGGGCCGCCCTCCCATCTCACCCTTCCTCTCTTTCTCACACATCACCTCGAAAGCACTTTTGGACAAAACTGCCAATATTATTCTTCGCCAATCTATATACGAAGCTCTAAGATCACTACAGCTGCTGTTCGGCTTCTGTTTTTCAAACTCTAGTCTTCAACCAATATTATATAAGGTTGGTGTTCTCATATTCCCATCCAAACCAGTTTCCAAAGTAACGTCTAATGGCAAGACAGGAAACTACAATAGACCAAAGAAATTCTCGCCCGAGAGTTCTCATCCCGACCATCCCTCGTCCAAGAAAGCTGACACATCGTCGTCACCATGCCATCTCTCAAGGCATCCAATAAATCCAAACGGAACTCCGGCGGCATCCGCAAATCAGTGTCCCCCACACGCACCGCCCCAGTCCAGCGTACCGCTAGCCCATTCGTCTCTCACGATATCGTCACCTGTGTGTATCAGCGGGTGAAGCTCCCCGGATGGGGAGTGAACGGTTGGAAGTTGTTTACGACAAAGCATATGCTCCGGGTTGTGGAGGTGGAGTCGGAGGCTGAGGCGGTTGCGCAGTTGGCAGCTGCGTTGGAGTCGGAAATGTCGTTCTTTAGCGATGATACCGCGAAGACTGGTATTGCTGTTGAACAAGTTGAACGAGTTGAACAACTTGTTGAACGACCCGTTGGAAGACTTCTCGGACGACCTCTCTCATTGCGGATCCCGGGATGTCGTCTTAATCATCGCGAGCCCGTGGCCATGAGGATGCGTTAACCTCCCGGTCTTATTCGCATCACATTCCAAGCTGCTTTAGCTAAAGCTCTTAGCTTGTGCGAGCATTTTTGTGTTGGAAAATCCACCAGCATCATTAGCATTAATATATTACTTCTTGTATGTTTACAGCTCATGGTGGACTCTCCACTACAGCGGCTTCTAAAACAGCAAACTTGTTCCTCGTGGAATCTAAGCTCGCCAATGCATTCAAAGGAATCGTGAGGATAGGATCTGTGTGACCGATATCAACATTAAACAGGATAGGAAAGTCTGTGCCGTGACACTGGTCCAAGATCATCTGCTTGAACCCCTTCTTCTGTTCCTCGTCGTACTTGAAAGGTCTACCAACGACCAATCCACTGATTTGCTTGAAAATCCCCAAGTTGACGAGGTCGGCCATTAGTGAGCGAGTCTGCTCGTACGGCAGGGGGCCGTTGGGGGTCTCTCCTTCAGGGTTCTCGAGGATGAGGATCCGACCTTGGTAAGAGGGGAAATACTTTGTCCCCGCAAGCTGCAGAATAGAGGGAAGACATCCGCCGAAGAGGCGGCCTGTAGCTTGGCCTGGTCGGAGCCACTCCCAACCCGTGGATGGGGTCCTAAGATCTCAAATTAGCTAAACCCCGATGGAATGGCATGAGGAAAGACGGTGACTTAACACCGAAGTTATACATACATATGTCTGGGCCGCAGCTCATCGTCTCCATTACCCCAGTCACGAAACTCCTCCGTCCACTCAATCGAGCGGGGCAGAACACCAACTGGCTCTCCTACACTCTGAAGCACCTTAAAAAAGTGGTTTAGTGTAAAATCGAGCGGCTTAGGAAATTCCCCAAACTGCGTGATGGCAGCAGGGCCATAGAACGTCTGCAGCCCCGTCTGGGTAAAGATAGCATGGTGGAGCAGCGTGATGTCCGAATATCCGCAGAAAATCTTTGGGTTCTTTTTAATAAGGTCATAGTCCAGATGCGGGAGGAGCTCATTGGCAGAGGGGCCACCGATGGTGCAGATTATGGCTTTGACCTCTGGGTCGCGGAATGCGGAATGGATCTCGTTGCAGCGGTGGAGAACTGTCTCGTGGAAGGTCAAGGGCATTGGGTCGGAGAAGAATATCTTGATGCGGTACCCTAGGCTTTCTAGGAATGTCTGCGCGCGAGAAACCCGCGAGGGGAAGACGTGGTTTAGTCGGCTGGAGGGTGATATGAAGGCGATTATATCTCGTGGCTCTAGGGCTTGGGGTAATAATCTAATGGCATTGAGAGCGGCCATCCCTAATTTAAAAGGGGGTATTAGATTCTGTAGTAGTCGGTGATTATCAGAGACTACCGAGGTCAAAATGATAGAAGGGGGAGAGCATTGATTTTAGACGTAGCACACAAATTAAAAAGTCATCCACGAGGTTACAGCCGCGCCCCGCTAAATTCTGCAGCCTCAGCAAGTGGCTTTATTCTATAAATATCATTACTACTACCCAGCACAGTTTTTATAAAAAGCTCCGATACTCGTGCAAACACATATCCATAAGTGTAGTATTCTAATTGCCATAGATTATTTACCCTATGAACGGGGGATTGCCGCCCAACCGCCTTCCGGCCTGGTATCTGGTATTTAACGAAGTTTTTCCATTTTGCCCTTCCATCCTATTTAAATTCGCCTGCGGTAATTAAAATAGATCTCTCAGCTGTCTGTAGAGCTCATCCTCGCCCCCAAAAGCGTTTGCTCCCCCCGCCATCCCAACCATATTCTCTCCACTACTAACCCCCCCATCATCCATCTGACTAGGCCCAGGATATCCGCCATGAAGACCCGTCCCCGCCCCCAGCGCTGCCTCGAAAAGATTCGTCATTTCGTGACTCATTTGAAACCCATTGATAGGGCTATTCTCAACCGCAGACACCGAGTGTCCGTTTCCTCCATTACTCCCCCCTCGGCCATCCTGGCCCATAAACCCATGCATACCAGAGATCTCATGGCCAGCCAATCCGGCCATCGCTAGCGCGGCGCTAGAATGGGGATCGTCTAGCGACCCTCCTCTGGCGACAGGTGCTTGTTCCTGCTCCAGTCCTAGTTTTGGGCCTACTTCTTTGAGACCCTTTATGGTGCGCCAGAGGCGCTTGGAGACGTATGATTTTGAGCTGAAGCCGCGAACGAGCTCGAGTGCCATGTAGAATTCATCCTTGCAGACGGCGCTGAACTGCACAGGGGCATGGCAGGAGGCGAGGAAGATGACGGCTAGTGCGGAGATGAGAAAGTAGTTGAAGCACTGTTGTTGTGCGCGGTAGATATCCGTCGTTTGGTTTAGGTGGGTAAGGGCGCGAATGCTATCTTTCGCCAATTCAACAACCGTCTGCGCGTATGACAGGTTCTCCATTATCGAGTTTGCCGAGTGCAGGACGGGGCGATAGATCAGGATGCGCATCTGGTTGCAACGTACGTATAGGAGGACCTGCAGGCGATGCATTGCGCGGCTTACAGATTGCGGTGAACCGTTTGTGGGGAGTTGCAGCTCAGGAGGGATGGCCTTCTGCCACTGCAAAATCTGGTAGTCGAGGTAGCCGATGTCTTCCTTCTTGATATCTGTCGGGGCAAGGCTGTCGAAACCTGCCACGGAGCGCCAGACACGCGACCCAATACGGGAATATGATATCATGACACTGAGATAAGGGATCTTGACTTCCTGCGATGTTGTTAGGAGAGCAGCAGAGTGAGGGAGAGGACAGAAACTCACGGGCCCAGGTAAGCTTGGGTCAATATCCGCATCTTGCATAGCGAATGGCATGCCTGTACCAAAACTCCATCGCCGATCGAGGCAGTAGATTGACCAGAACAGCCTGACGGCATTTGCACGGCCTTCTTCATCTGGGAAATTCTTGAACAAAGAGTCTCGACGATGCAGCCCAAGCTCAACACACATTCTGGAGGCCTGTCCAATTACACGCCAGGCAAGAGCTCTAGTAATCAATTAGTAACGTGGACACGAGAAGCGGCGGGACTAACATACTCTTCATCACAGTGGAAGTGATAAGTTGCCACAAGCACTACCAAGGGTATATCCTTAATTGAAACCCCCTCAGTATGGATAATATTATCTGAAGCACGTTTTGTGTTCTCATACAGCCGATTGGCAAACTCGCTCTGGCCTGAGCATTCAACGGCAGACGCTATACTCAGGACCATCTTCAAAATGTTCAAATCTTGCTCTGCGACAGGACTCGGCGACTCGGTATTGGGGTTCTGCCCATTCTTCGGAGAACCTTCTTCCATAAACCGATATTGGGCATTAGCGACTTGCGCAACCCAGTTCATGTCCAAGAATGGATACATGATGCATATTTCATCTTCGTACACCACGCATAGCCGTAGTGCCTCCTCTTTTGTTATCGACCACAGCGGATCTTTAAACGGATGCGATGGCAAAACGGCCTGTCTCATTGGCGGCGATCCTGCAGGTGTATCGTCCTGCATCCCATTCCCATCTTCTCCGCCTTCTAGACCCGGGTATCCCATATTTTGTAGAGTGTTCTTTGCGACATCAAAACTGAATGCGGAGCTTGTCGGTCCTTGGAATCGGGGATGTTTGGGAGGAGGAGGGCGATAGGTTAAAGCCGGGCTTGTACTCTGTATGCTCCTCTGGCTCATCGACCCTGTCATCGACCCCTTATTGGGGCCGATATCTCCGCTGCGCAACGCATTGAGGTTCGCGTATAGGTTATCGATCTGTTCCTGCAGACTCGAGAGATGCGCATTCATCTGTTTGAACTCCTCCGAGTCCTTGAACCCATTCGCGCAGCAGTTAGGCGCATACTGGCATTCGAGGTTGAGGTTCCCGCACCGTTGGCAAGGTGAGTTTCCATTGCATTTGATTTTGCGGCGCTTGCATTCGTTGCTGTCAGATCTGTCAGTCGGGAGTTCCGCATTCAGCCCTTGCATTCCACAGCATTTCGAATTGCAAGGTAATCAAAATTAGACCCAGTGCGCCACGGAATAGGCGCGCGATAAGGTGTGGTCTTACCATGCGATTGAAATATAGCGATTCCGTTTTGCTCTAGGTTGCCCACCATTCTGGGGTCCAAGGTCGTCGCTTTTCCGCTTTCCTTGGTCCCGCGCTGGGCTTTCCGCACTGTCAGTGCCCCGTCGATCTGCCATGGCGTAACCAGCGACGAGGGGGAGCGGGAGGGGAGAGTCGACTAGGCTCGACAGGTCGCTGACTTGGGTCTCGAGAATATTTTGCATGCTCACGAGCGCATCATGGGTGATTGAGGCGTCGGACAGACAAATGGTGTTGTTTGGAGACGGGAACCCGAGCGGGACCTTTGGCCCGAAGAAAGGCGGAGGAGTGTTGGGATCTACACCTGGGGGTGGGACTAAAATACTGGGGTAGCTTGGCGCAAAAGAAATTATAGGCC
Organism: Pseudogymnoascus verrucosus; assembly: GCF_001662655.1. Classification (NCBI taxonomy): domain Eukaryota; kingdom Fungi; phylum Ascomycota; class Leotiomycetes; order Thelebolales; family Thelebolaceae; genus Pseudogymnoascus; species Pseudogymnoascus verrucosus. Next base: position 143,399 of record NW_017263682.1, read on the forward strand.
CATTATAAAAACCGCATTAACAACCAGTTCAAAGTTGTCAGCCTCGAATTAATACAAAGACTGAATTGAATGTATGAATATTTGCGCGTAGAGTATGCGAAGACAACATAAAGACCTCAGATTAAGATAATTTTTGCTTATTCAACCCATAACAGTAACGGTCTATTTACATTTAACTGCACACCCAGGGTATAAGTATTTGAGCCTACTGTGAAAAGGAGTGTCGAGGCCGTGACTCGACATGAAATTCCCTCAACACTGTAACTGCAAATCTTCTGGAAACGTTGCCACCGAACGGGCAGTTTGGAAAACATCCCCCCAACTCCTTTATCATGCCCCAATCATCAGGTAGACAAGTGTCTCGTCTTATCTTCGCTCTCTTGGATCCACTGCTTGAGTGATTCTGAGTCCCTGGCGCGGAAACCACACTTAAATGGCTTTGGTTCAGTTGTCAGAGACGTTGGAATAGCGTTGCATCCCAACGCATCCAGGATAGGAAGATCCTCTGGCTTCTGAGCCGGATCAATGTGGAAAGCCATTATCATGCGGACAAACGCGACGTATAATTCGCGGTTGGCAAGGTGCGAGCCAGCGCACATACGAGATCCAGCACCGTAGGCAAAGTGAGGAGTGCCACCGGAACCCTCCAGATTGTCGAGATAGCGCTCAACGGAGAATTCCTGGGGACTCTTGAAATGAGTCGCATCATAGTCTGCGGCCCATGCGTTCATGTAGAAGGTTGTTCCGGCAGGGATGACTGCATTTTCGTACTTGATGTCCTTGATGCTCGTTCGTGGCAGGCAGATGGGAATGACGATGAAGAAGCGAAGCACCTCACGAACGAAGGCGGTGACATAGGATACCTTCTCCTCCAAAATACACTTCTCCCAGGCATCTCCATCGGGGTATACTTTCATAATTTCGTCGTAGGCACGTTTTTGGATTTCTTGGCCGTGAGGTGACGAGAGGTATGCGATTCCCATAATCAAGTTCCCTGGCACGGTATCGAGACCTGCAGAGACCATGGTAAGACAGATTGACTTGATCTCGTCTGTGCTAAGCTTCGCTTCCGGGTCTTTGAGAATCTGTCATCGTAATGTTAGTAATATTCCAAACGTTTCGTGGTTGGTGGTTCTAAACTTACGTTGCCAGTAATGCAAGGCTTATCAACTCCTCTTTCGATCTCGCCCTTGAGCCTAGCCAGTAAAAAGCTCAAGTACTTGTCTCTGCGCTCTCTGTACTCTTTCGGTCCCTTGCTGCTGCTTGGCCACAACCTCATAAGCGGAATGTAGTCCTGCCAGTTGTTGCTAGTACTTCTGAAGTTGCTCACGACTCTCTCAACGTGACAAATCTCTTGCAGCAGTTCATCGTCGATTTTCCCGTCAATTCTTGAGCCATAGTTGAGTGTCAAACTTGTGTTCAGGGCAAATCTCTGGAAGTATGCAATGGGATCAATATCGACAGTGCCGTCCTTGGAATCCTGGAAGATTTCTTTGATGGATACGTTGCATTCGAGGTCAAGAATTGGCATGTAGGATTGGACAGCTGGGCGGTTTAGAGCAGTGGCAGCAGCCTTGCGACGGTTTTTGCATGACTCGTCCCACGGGGATGTCCCGACAGTGAAACCTTGCGAGGAGGAGACGACCGTGTGAAAGGTGTGAAGAGTAGGGCGGGAGATGAGAGCCGACTGGTTCGTGATCCAGAGGTGGCGAACAGAATCGAAGGTATTGGCAAATACAATTCTCTGAAGCAGGTTAGATTCCAACACATGGAATTGAGAGTTCAACGGAGAACACTAAACGTACCCTGTTGCCTAGGCGGACTTGGAACACCGGGCCATATGTCTTCGAGTAATTGTATGCCGCTGTAGCATGATCGCTGCCGAATTTAAGGAGAGAACCAAACAGAGGAAGTCCAGGAACCTCAGGTAGGTTCTTAATTTTGGGCGTGTCGGTGTGGTTCAAGTATTTAACAAATAAATATATCACAGCGGCAATCGCAATGCCGACAACTTGGTAACCCATTTTGGAGGAGATCTTCGCAGGCGGTAGATACAAAAAAAGATGCAAGTAAAAGCTCCAGAGCTGCTGTCGCCTTCTTATATAACAATACGAGGGGAAAACGACCGTATATATTTATGCCTTGAATTGGTTGGAGTTACCGATGCTAAATTGGTTTCTGGGGAAGTAGGCGGGGATATTCCGCGGGCGCTTCTATGGCCCAGTGTATTTCAATCTCACTAGATCCTCGTTCACTCAAAGCTTCAATAGACATGAATCTCGAATTACCGAGAGACATCCGGCATTTATATGCCACGTTGGTGAGCTGTCGACGCTTCAACGTGCATTTAGGAGCAGGTTCCGCGTTTGGATGACGGTGGGCACGGAATAGGTGCGCTACATATTCCCAAATGCGGGGTACTAATTTTCAGCGGAGTGCCGTACCTTACGAACGTGCGGGGAGAATGCGGGGCCTTCAGTTTCGGAGTTCATCACAGCAAACAAGTCCGCGAAAAACAATTGAGGCATTAGTAATGGAATTTATTTGATTTTTAGCCCTAAACTATACGAGGCACGAGATATCTAGTTGCTGACTTATTGTTGGAGAGGTGGGGCAGGCAGGATGGTGCCCACGCATTCTCCAAATCCTACAAGCTGGCCATTCTCAACCCCGCACGCCCCACGAATAGTAACAGTGTCACCATCGACGAGGAATTTGCGAACTTCTCCGTTGGAAAGCTTGACCTCCTCTTTACCAGCACGGTTGATCTCGAGTAAAGACCCCAGAGTATCGCGCTCAGTACCAGAAATGGTACCAGACCCAAGGAGATCACCAGTGTTCATTGGGCAGCCACCGACGGTGTGGTGGGCAAGCATCTGGGGGAACGACCAGAGGAGGTTTGCTGCTGTGGTCTTGGAGATAGTTGTGTTCGTTCCGTCCGATGCTTCAATATGTTAGCCAATGCCATAAATGTAGAAACCGGGATATTCTTACTGGTTAGGTCAACCTCAAGCTTAATATCGTACGCACGATTTGCTTGTGGGTCCTTCAGATATGCGGTCAACTCGGTAGAGTTCTCCAGAGCCTTTGTTCTGAAAGGCTCCAGGGCATCCATGAGGACGACCCAAGGGGAGATCGATGTGCCGAAGTTCTTGGCATTGAATGGTCCCAGTGGGACATACTCCCACGTTTGAATATCTCTTGCAGACCAATCGTTCATAAGGACAAGACCGAAGAGGTTATCTTCCGCTGTGCCAACTGGTATCGGCTCGCCCTGCTTGTTTGGCGTGCACACAAACGCAGCAAGCTCCAGCTCAATATCTAGCCTCTTGCATGCGGTATAGGTCGGTTCGTCAGGCTTGGATGGATCAAGGATAACTTGGCCGTTAGGTCTGCGAATTGGTGTTCCGGAGACCACAACAGACGATGCACGCCCATGGTATCCAACTGGGAGATGAGTATAGTTCTTTTGGAGGGCGTTGGCTGGACCGCGGAACATAGTTCCAACCTAGAACTTTGTTAGAGAGCTTCAAACCTTCATATTTAGAAGTTTCTTACGTTGAATGCATGGTTAATGCCGGCGAAAAAGTCGGTATAGTCGCCAATTTGCATTGGCAAGTGAAGCTTGGCCTTGCTCCTGGGAACTAGAGCCTCCTTCTTGAGCTCCTCGTTGTCCTTGAGAACCTTTGATGAAGCGCTACCTTCCGAAAACACGTCTTGGAGGTATTCACGAACTTGCTTGTGTACTGGGCGACCAAGCGCTGCGAATGAGTTCAGGGTTGGCTCTCCAAACACGGACAGCTTGTCTTGGATGGAAGGAAGCCCAGAGAATCCGCCATTCTTTGCGAAACACTGCAGATCCAGCGCGTAGTCACCAATTGCAACTGCTGACCTCTTCTGCTCTTGTCCCTCTGTGCTGATGATCCCGAAAGGGATATTTGCTATGGAGAAGTGAGAATCCGCTGGGATCTCCAGCCAGCTCTTTGATGCGACCATTTTGAAGATGTTTTTGAGTCCTTTAGTTGCCACGATTGTTTATACGCAAAGAAGACAATGGACAAGAGAATAGATGAAGATTATTTGCAGAAATCACAAAAGAGGAGTATGCAGGAGAGCTTACATTTGTTCAATATATCGGGCGGGTATAGAAGGGACAACAAATAATGCGGCATGACCCCGCTCGGAATTCCTCCGCGGTAATCGGACCAGCTGCCCCGCATACGTCACTTGTGTGCGGTACGGACCCCTGGATCCTGATTGGCTAGCATCCTCAGCTTCAAAAAACCTTAATTGTTGCGTCTTGTTGTTTTTGGAGAAACGATTAAAATAACGAAGCCGATAACCGGAGATGGAGACCCCAATTATGGAAACAGAAGGCTCTATTTTTGCGTGACGTTTGACACAGCTTGGTGGCGATTGCCAGACTGCCTCAAAAGCAATTCACGGGCAAGATACGGTGCAATTGGAGAAAATTGTTTGCTAGGAAACGTGCATTTCAAAGACCTGGCGGAGTAGAAAAGACCGCACCGGCCCACTTGGGCAGGGTCCTAGATCACCTCCAAATATCCTGGAGCGAATGAGCTCAACGGAACAATGCACTACATTCGTTTCCTCAAGCCTCCGCAGATAACCCGGGATGCCAAAGTACCTGACCACCACATACTTTATGCCAAGATAACCGTCGTCAACGACTTGGGAGAAAGCTTCTTATGGTGCGATATACCCATCGAGGCTACCATTCGGGACAGCAATGGCGTGACCGTCGCCACGCAAAGCCTTGTGTGGAAGTGCGAGAAGAGACAGCTGGAAGTGAGGCTAGCATTGAGCGAAAAGAAGGCAAGAAAGGAAAAATATAAGCCACCTTATCAACTCAGCGTGTGGCCTTCCACAGGAGACTTCACGCCTTATAACTTGGCAAAGGTGCTCAGCATAAACAGAGGGCAGACTAATCGACCAGCGGATGGCGCCGTTTTACGCGGGTTGAGCGCCACCTTCAAGGCCACGGCGGAATCCATTCGTCCTGTAATTTACAGGCACTTCAAATTGAATGGCGGGGTCACTATGAGTATTGACGAGGATACAGGGGAAAGTATTGCGAGGCATATATGGTACGTTTTTTTCCTACTTTCTATCATGTCGCCCTCAATATACAGAGAATCAGGCGAGTGCCGTATCAAAGCTACTCAAAATGGCCCTACCATGAATACACGCGGAAGCTATCATAATACTCTTTATATTTTCATATGAGCATTCCTTCATCCCAACCACCATCTGTACGTTTTGAGGGTCCCGTGCCTCAAAACTCAAACCTCAGCTCTATCTCCTTCCTGCATATTACGTTCCATCTACTGAATTTCTTAAATTTGGCTCCAGTTACATATATATATTTTCTATTTCTAACACTACATAGGGACGCTGGTGTCATCCTCTCAGCCCTCCTCGAGGAGCTAAGCCTGCCTTCCAGCACCCCCCCACCGGGTCTCCGATTACTGGGCGACCTGATCAAAACCGTACCACAACCCTCTGTCCTTGAACTGGGTACTGGTTGCGGAATCGTCGCCATCACATTTGCACTCTCCGTCCCAGATTCTCGCATAATTGCCACCGATCTGGAGGAAGCCGCCGAAGTCGCATCTGATAATCTCGAGCAAGCCACCAACACGTCTTACATGAACCTCGATTGGTCAGAGCCACTACCACTGAGAGTTGCGCATGAGAACTTTGACTTGATCCTGGTGGCGGACTGCACATACAACCCAGACGTGGTCCCCTATCTCGTCTCAACGCTAGCCAAGTTGATCAAGAAATCACCATCGGTGTTGATATGCCTGGCCATGAAAGTGCGCCATGCCAGCGAGGCGGTATTCTTCGACCTCATGAAGGAGCACGGCATTGTGCAGGTTGGTAAACACAGTGAGAGGGTGGGGAACTTGGGCGACGAAGACGAATCCGTCGATATTTATTTGTTTAAGGGTGCAGAGGCGGCGAAGGTCTTAAAACGCGTGTCTGGTTTGGTTTAAGAAAAGACGTCATTTGTTTTGATGTTGTTGGTTTGGTTTTCGCGGAGATGAGACATACGCGTGTGTTAGACGGATACCCTTTCTATTGATTGATAGACTCGGATCAGATGATGATGCATGATACCTAAGAAATTAAACTTTGATATTAGTCTTGCTTCGATCCGCTTCTGTTCATTGAAATCAATAATACACTGTGTGTCAGAAAACGGTGACCATATGCGGCAAGATGAAAGATGGTAATTATATTGGCATTTAGGACGCGTGATTGCAGACGCAGTACTTCTGCCTTCAGAAGTTCTATTCGGAGTACTACGGTGACAAATTACAATATATGTATCGTTCAATTATGAAGGCTTTTCCGAGAATCCGAAGGATGAGCTGAATCTCTCCTATTGAAGCTTGCGTAAGGCAACATACTCAGCCATGGCAAATAACTACATGGGGAATATAATAGTACACGGAACAAATACAATTTATACGTCGTAATATACTTACGAAGCGGTCGTAAGATGTGCAACCCTCCTCGGTGCCTTCACATCCACCGTCGTCGATGTCTCGCCTCGATATCCCAAGTACCAGTACCTTTGCATCTGCGATGCACATCCCAGTCCATGCGCGTCATCCCACCACCACCTCACACTCTATCCCAGAAAAGGCATTAACTGCGCGCGTACCCTGCCACTCAACCACCCCCCCTCTTCAATTCTGGCTGAACACAGGCGCTTACTACACTGCAGTATTACTAGCACATCATCACCAAGTCGGCCAATCGCACGTTCCGTCTTATCCCAGCCATCCGCTTTGTTTCTCAGAGAAACAATCCAGATCACATCGAGCAAGCGGTGTTCTTGACCCCGCCGCACGGCCAGATGCGCGTCCACAATTTGCGGGGTACGGTGCATCGACGAGTTGGTTGATGCCTCCAGCGAGCGCGACGCGGTTGGAAGCTCCACGCACACTTTGACCCGCCCAACAACCGCAGCCCCCAAACACAAGTTACGAGCTGACGATACTCCAGCCCTCCAGCCCTCGGAGGAATACTAGAAGCTGACGCCAACATGTAACCCGAAATCTTGCCCCCAAACAGGCAACATCACAATTGCGCCGTCCGTTGGTAGCACACCCGCTCGCTGAAGACATGGCGTACGCAGCGCAACTTACCTTACTCTATCCGCGGCCATGCACACACACTCCGAACCCCGCGATCTCCCCACGCATCCAACCAACCACAACAATCCCCCCCCCAAGCAGGCAGGTCAGCCACCGTCACCCACCCAGGGCCCCCATGCGCTGGTAGCATGGCGCCAATGTGCTTACAACGTGCTCAGCGCCGTCATCCAGCAGCCATGCACCCTGCCACGGAATGCATGGCTGTATTTATAACAGCGCGCAGTCATAAGCCACAGCGGCAATAAGCCCCGGGTCCGATCGGCGTGGAAGGAGGAGGTGTTCGCAGGACCGCTTGGGCGGGGTGTGCGGATCGGCGCGGTTTACCCCTCCAGGAGGTCGTGGGGTGGGCTCCCGCGCTCTGTGCGCACTGTGCCTGCGCTTTGTCTGGCTAATTGGAGGGTGTCCTTGGTGGTGGGTGATGCATAGTGGAGTACTCTATCTTGATGCTCAGAAGTGGATAAGGTAAATGTCGGAGCTATGAGATGAGATAGGTCTCCGCAGATAACAATCCAGGACCGCTGGCGCAACGGTAGCGCGTTCGCCTCCAGAGCGAAAGGTTATCCGTTCAAATCGGGTGTGGTTCAAAACCTCATCATAAAACCTCTTCTATGATTCAAAAACCTGGTATTCTTTCTTTTTACATTTTTTTTCTTTGCGACGATAGCCGTTGTCGACGTGGCACCTTCCCTCGGTTTAATGGGATGGGATGGCCAATGGGCCTGGTTGTGTCCAACTTTCCTTTTTCGATTAATAGAGCGAGCTCCTTATAGGGGCGGGCTTTGGGTGTGGTGGAGGGGTTGGGTGTGGAGGGGTGCGCGGGCCGCCGCCCAATGCCAACTATGCCCAGGTGACCCCTCCATCCCCGCCATCGCCTTTTCAACCCCCCATCTCATGTCTTTGCGACGACCGAGGTGGAAGTAGCATTTTAGATTACTGTAGTTAGTTCACTGCGAATGGGACTGGGAAATGGTTTTGCTCGAGAAGTCTTCAATACTCTCGATTCTAGCTACGATTGATAAAAATAAGAAGGGGTATATCCACCGCCAAATAGGCCTCCGACCAGCGCGTCCCGAGTGAAAAATACGATTACAATGGCAGATCCATGCCATAATGCACCATCCATCCATCCCAAGAATCCAAGTGTTGCCTCCTGTGCCTTTCCGTTCCAAATTCCAAAATCTCTGACAAACAAAAATCCCAAGTCTTAAAACAAAATTCGCCGAGTTTCGCCTTCCTGACGAAAGCCCCGCGCATTACGAAGGAGAAGAGCGTACCATAAACGCTGCGCCTTCCAGTACTCGATAAACTTTTCCGATCCTCCCCCCCGTCCCGTCCCGTACCGTTCCCGTCCCATTCTAATTTCTCCTCCCTTTTCTCTTCTCTTTCTTCTTAGTTTTCTTGATTCTGTGTCCTGGTATCAATCCGTCGTCCGAATTCCCTTGAAAAGCCCGTGCGTGTCTAGATCGTATGCCGTGGTATCAAACCGGAAAAACATGCATAAGAGAAACGCCAGTGCCAGGGTTGCCCCATTACTTTACTTGGATGACTGATAGCTGGAAATATTTTTGGGAGACCACAGTGAAGTGATCTCGGGTATATGGGTATAATGCGTTGTTGACTATAACCGGCCCGCTGTAGCGCGTGCGATGTATCTGTTGTACCATCGTTGTACAAAACGAAAGGTATGTAAATGAGGTATGATTGTAGTGAGGTGATGTAATGTGCCGTGTATGTTGATGTATGTGGTGGGCCCAAAGAGGCGTGTTGGTGAACCTAAGCAGTAGGGTAGAGCAAAATGTCCTCGCAGTTGGCGTCGAAGCGGAGGTTCCATAGTCTGATGCTGGCCATAAACTTCTCGGTGTGGTCAAGCTGACGGTCACGGCCAAAGATGGAGTCGACGAACTCAACGCCGGAGTTCTTGCCCAGGAGCGGTGGCTCCTTGCTCCCGAGCCTCTTGCCGACCTTAAGCATGGGTCCCTCACATGCCTTAAGGAGCTTCTTGAGTTTATCCATGAGGCGTTCTCCAGACTCGATGAAGTCGTTGATCATGAGACGGTTGTCCTCTGATCTGATCCTGGGCATGCACTCCTCGGAACGTTTGACCTTCCCGGCCAACTGGATAAGGAGAAGCCATAATTCACCGGCCACATCGGAGATGGGCGTTGCGGGTCCATGGCGGTATACAGTCCAGTCATAGATCCATTTTCCAAGGGAGTTCGCGTCGAAGACGCTGCCAAGGAGCATAATAGGTTCCTCCGTGGGGTCCCAGTTCTTCAGAGAATATCCGGCAGGAATGTGGTGCGCCCTCGCATCTGCCTCCGTGGCCTTGGGAATGGGTGGTGGTGGCTTCTTGGCTGAGCTCGAAGGGCGGTTTGCCGTCGATGGTCGTTGTGGTGTAGATGCCGATGCTCGGCGAGAACGTCGAGGTGTAGTTTCAGTGTGTCGTTGAGTCGGCTCAGCAATGATGACAGGAGTACCGTCTCTGTCATAAGTGAAGCCCTGCGGATAGTAGTGATTAGTTTCACGACTACGACGATAATATGTTTGCTTCGTGCGTCGACCACCGGGAATAATATAGATATCACCGTCGATATTTATCAACTCGTCTTCGTCGGAATCCCCATAAGAGGCTCGATACGACTGAGTGAACCGCGGGTTTGGAAACGACCAAGTCTGGCTCTGACCATGCTTGTTGTGGGTATGATGATGCGTCTTCCGCGTTTTGTCACTCACATATTCGGCTTCACCAAAGGGCGACGCAACACCGGTCCTGGTAGAATAGCGTCCAGAACTTGAGTATCTTGGTGATGGGTATGATGCGCCCGGGGAGCTGTGGCCGTGACCGTAGTCGTGACTGGCGTGTCGAGAGTGCGAATAGTGACGCGGTGAAGGAGCGGCCTGTTGATAAAAGCCGCCGTGTCGTCCTAGGGGAGATGGAGAGGGAGTCCCTTCCGGGTATCCGTGGTATGGTGGCGAAGCGTATGCCATCTTGTGTTTAATCCATTCAATATACTGCGAACCCCGACCGAAAAACCGAAAGAAAAAAGAAAACGAGAGAGCTCCCTATCAGGCGCTCTATCCAGAATCGTAAATATATGGGTTTGTTGTGTTATAATCCGTCACCGAGGTATCTTGTCGGGTAGAGGGATGGAGAGAGACAGTTCGCTGACTTGGAACATAGCAGAGGTCGTGATATCGCGATACTTTCGGGCTTCTTCGAGAATCTTCTGGAACGTTGGACCGGAGTTGATCCAACTATTTCGTCGATTTAGGTCGCTTTGATTTCGTTAACGATGACTATACGTAGTCGATACAGATTTTGTTTGCTGGTGGCAAAGAAGTCAAAATGGGAGAGGTTGGTGGGTGTGGGCAACAGGGCCGATATAAGTAGGTAACCGACGAACATTCGTGTGTGTGCGGGCGCGGGTTGTGGGCAATAGTGGGCTTGAGGGGGAAGTGGACAAGTGTGGATGACAGGGAAGAGTGCCCACTATACCTTCCCACTAAATTTTGTACTGCCAACAAGTTCTAGTGTGGATTTTTGGACCGGGGGGGCTGAAGGGGGGCCGCCAATGTACACCACGGTTATATGGGTCGCGGGTACGGAGGATTTCCCACGACTTACTGATGACTCCACCAGAACGATACCTTGCGCCACACGGTTAGTTGCTGCTGCATAAATGGCAATGTGCGAAAGTAACTCTACTGAAATACAACTTCCTGAGAGAAGGTACGAAGTACACGAACTTCCTGGGATCAAAAAGAGAGGGGCTGACGGGGTTGAGTACAGGATGAATGGATGATTTCCAAATAAACCTACTCGAAGCAAGTCTAGCCGTTGAACTCGCACATATTCGCGCTCATTCGAAGTAGGATTCGACTCTCTGTCCAACTTGTCGCCCAGGACCATGCATTACTTTGGCAATAAGAGTTGGGGGCGACCCCCTACACAGATCGAAAGTAGGTGTACATTTGGTACGATCAACAAAATGCCTCAACTGCGTGCGAACATACATACCGACAATTCACTCGTACTATGGCAAAGAATGCGAGTGTCTGCGCCTTCTCGGGTACATCTGTGAGCCGGGCGGGCCCTCAGACCGAGTCAGATAATTTCGTGACTCTTGTGTTATGTATCCGGCGGCACAGCGTGTTGTTGTCCGTGCCCCTTTATGAGACAGCGGCGTTGGGGCAAGGGGGAAATCAGAGGCCTTTTCGACAAATGACAGGGAATATGACTGGGAATGTTTGATTGCGATGAGGAGACAGGAGAAGAATTTTGCAATGGCACTCTCCGAGCATCAGATTATGTTCCCCTATAGGGACGGAAATGACGTCTCATTCGTCTTGTAGTGGAAGGAGCATGGGCCAGATGGAATCGCGGCGAAGAAAGCTGCCAAGGGCAGGTACGCGGTCCAGCACAAGTTATGTGCCACTGGCGCACATAACTTATGATGCTAAACCACTAATTGAATCCGGGTCGTTCACGATGCAGTCAAGTCGACGCGTTGCGGCTATTCATTCTGCTACTCCTTTTCAAGTCACCGGCAGCCAGATCCAAACCTTGTTTTGAAAATAGACGCGGAGGCGATTCTCCCAAGTTACTGGATCCAGCCCAAGCCAATCCGCTCGTAGCCTAGAGGCTGACGGTGACTGCGTGACTCCTCTGTGATCCAGTAGGGCACACGCCTGGGAACATCTTTAAGAACGGTGGCTGCCTGTTACTCTTGTTTTTGTCTACATTCAGCTGAACGTGGCTGAAGAACTAAAAACCCGATATATGTTGGGCATTATGAGCCATAGAATGAATGGCGCAGCATTCAGTCAGTTGTCAAGGGCTGGCTACTTCGGTCATATTCAGCTCCGTTCGCATTTTGCAATTACGGATTCTTGCAAACCCTCGCTGTCGCACTCTGATGAGCTTTCTTGATTATGGGTTGGGCATATTTTATCCTTCCTCTTTATCCAAGCTAAGCCACAGTGCGCTCAGCGATCTTACCACCCCTTGCTCGCACAAATACACGTCGTTGAAATTTTCAAAATCCTACCCTCGTCGATTTCATGCGAAACCTCTCACCGTTCTTTTGGATGGCTTCATTGTTACCCAGTCAGGTTGAGACACAGTCACCGCCTCGATCGGCTTACAAGCGTTATCGTTTCCCTTTCATCTGAGTGGATGATACTGCACACTACGGAGAATGTGCTAGGCACAAATTGTCATCAAATTCAGCTGGCTAATACGTATGTGGGTGGAGAAGGGCTTCTTTTACCGCAACATTCTATTACGGGCCACTGGGATAGTTAGCCATCATGCAGAAGGGTTTCTTGGGGCGCTTCCGACTCACCCAGGTCTTCCTGCGCTGCCCCGCTATGGACACTACGGTCCGTTACTGCAGGTCTCCGTACCACGTATCTGAATGTATCCGTGCCGGCGATCCTACACCGACTCCACAAACCTCTCCCGAGGGAAGGCAAGATGGTAACATGATACAACGTCGCTCGCAACATTTCACAACACTGCATTTTACACTGCATGTTACGAGAAAAGGACACGATGTAAAAATACGTGAAACCACACATAAGAAGCAAACATATACAAAGTCTCGCCCCTATCTTTGTGCCACTTCCGGCGGGGGCAGCACAATAATTTGTTGTTCCTTTCGGTGACTTGTACTTATTTCCGTGGGTGTGGTAAGACCCCTGCGCTCTCCAGCGTCGCATGGACTTCGGACCCTAGTTCCCGATTCAGAGAGTGGGTACAAATCTCGCTTTCTTACCTCTTGGTAAATTGCTTTGCTCATCTCAAGTGAGACGAGCAGGGAAGAAATTTTCACTGGTATATCTGTTCGCAGATTTGTTGGATATAGGATTAAAATAGGAGACTGCGCAAAGCGATTTGACAAGAGGAGGTGCTACATCTTGTCTCTGGGAGACTCATGTGTTGGCCGAGAGGTCCGGCTTGCCAATAATATCGGGCTCTTTGGGGGGGGGCTGCTCTTATTCGTTGGTTGCCTTCCCCCTTGTGAGTGTGCCGGCTCGCACTTGTTGGTTGTGAAATGCACGTCGAACCCCGGACGACTACAAGGAAGAGCCAACATCCAAACGCCAGCCAGTCGCCTGCAGCGTTCCGCAGCGCTTGTGCATGCAGCCAGATAGCGGCCGATAATAGCGACGCAATGCAGCAATAACAGCCAAGGGATCAAATCTCTTGGGCAGCCATGCTTGCTTTGTAGGCACTGGAGTCCGATACACGTGTCCTTGTAAGGCTTTACTCTTGTAAATGACGTCGTCCTGCGCGATTCTTTAAACTGTGCGTTTGAAGCTCGAGCCCTCGAGCTTCATGTGCAGCAAGCCCTACCGGTTCGCACTTCTTGTTTGCATCGACGATCAACTGTCCCGCCGGCCGGCCGGCGGCGGGCGGTTCTGGATGAGACAGCGCCAGAACGACCTTAGCACTCTCCACCCTGCCGAGATATGTGTTACATTCTGTGCCACGCTGCGGCGGCCGCTAAGTACAGTCCGCTACACCCTATTCCTTTTTTCGCGCATATCACAAAAGCCATTTTGTGATATGTGGGATGTGACCGCTCGGCGCGTCCAATCATTCTGGCCAGACCGTCGGACGCGCTTCGCCATTTACAGCCAACCAATAACGAGACGATCGCAACCGATGTCACTGACTGAGGCTCTCCGATCAATCGCCAACGACGCTGTGGAACTTCAGAAGAGGACCAAGAATTCGCCCAGGCGTCTTGCACGCGGTCGCCGGCGCCTAAAGGGAATTCTAGGCAACAGCTTTGGGACATTCCCCGAAACTGTTTCATAGCCAGGGCTTTTATTGACTCATTATGGCATTGCTCGGACGGCGCGGTTGCCGAAGGCACCGCGGCCGACATTGGCTGTTCGCTGTCGTCGGTGAGGCGCCACACCTCACGGCGGTGTCCAATAGGCGAAATAAATCAGAGGTTACGAATGTAGTGGCAACGAGCAAGTTTGTCACTGGTTAAAGGTAGAAGTATAACTGCAAATCAAACGAGACAACTGAAGGTCAAGTGACGCCTGAGTCACGTGTACTGTCTCCTTTATATTCCCTCCTTGCTCGCCACTATTTTCCAAGGATAGCAGTGGAAGAGGTGACGAAGAGGGATGGGCCTCGTAGTGGCGATAATCTCCTGACCAAAATTGTTGCTCACTTCCTGGAGATGAAACATCACAAGTCGAATTTGAGGCTGGGGATCCTCGCTTTTGCCTATGTAAGTCATTTTATACGTCGTGGTCGCTCTCAGACCTTTCATAATATTCGCGGTATCTGTACAAGGTCCGTTTACTTGAGTCATAGGCTACGGAAGTGAGGATCCATCGCTTTTGCAAGGGGATTCAGTGGGTGTGGCAAATCTCATTCACGGCAGCCTGGTGTTTTTTGAACTGCTTACTTGTTGCTCAACCGTCTATGGCTCTTTCTGGTCCTGCTTATCTTTACCGGGGCGGACATTTAATAGAAAGGCCTCGGCGGCACATGCAACGGGGATTTTCTACCTGCACACCTATCGGCAGCCCTCGTATGCAGCTCCGGGCTTCCGTGGAGGTGTTGGCAAGGGACAATGCGTACTCTAGATCAGCGGGCGGCATCAACTTGCCTCCGGCGTCTACCCTGTGTGGCGGATATGAGAGAGGGCGGGTTCCAGTTACTGCCGGCGTTGGGCCCCGTCGTGATTCAGTCTAATCTCTGACACTCTCTTGGCTACGTCTGAATCCCCTAGCCCTTTTGGCCAAATATAAATGATAGCTTATGTTTCTTACATTTCTAAATCGTTCACGAAAGCTGGTATTTCCACACGGCAGGAAATGGCAAAGGAAGATAGAGGCCGATTCTTAGATGAAGCTTTTGATATTTCAAAATCTTATTTCCTCGCTCATCCAATTGAAGAGTTGATCCTTCTCGATGGTCTTTCCCTTCTATAGTACGATAGATAGGTTCCACTTCCGTCTTGCCTTCATGCACAATTTGCATCTTCCAACCTGGCCACACGTAGGTACATACAAAAGAGTCATCGCCTCTGCCAATTTGAAGTATTATCACCTGACATATGGTCGTCGTCATTGGTGGCTATATTCCTTTCAATAGAATTTATTTCCTGGATGATGTCCTCTGCAGAGTCATACTGCTTCAGCCAGCACTTCAAAGTGACAGAACTGCAGGCATGGATGTCTTGTGGGAACTGCTGGTTTGTAAACCTGTCTACAACCTCATCGTGCCACCCTTCCGCCCCGTCAATAATATCAGGGAAAACAGCGTGGCCCATCATGATAAAGTATAGAGTAATATCTGCTTCAAAAGGGTCGTCTCGAGGGAGGTAGAATCTGCATGGCTCACCACTCCCGCCATCCAGAAGTACTTCTCCTTGCTCTGATAGAAGTTTTCCTTGAAAATCTGATAGTTTAAGATGTAGTCCTATATCGAGGAGAAAATTTGTAGGCTGGATATCGCAGTGAAGCACCCTCTTCGAATGGACATATGCAACTGCCTCAGCAGCCCCTCTACACCAAGATAATCGCTGCTGGATCGAAGGGGTCGGATTGCCTGATTCGAGCAGATAATAGGCTAAGCTCCCATTTGCAGCGCGCTCTAAGCAGAGTGCGCTATCCGAGAAGCTTTTCAATAATATAATCCGAGGATGGGGGCTGACTATTTGGAGAAGCTTTCTCTCAATCTCGAGCCGGCTCACATCTCCTGTAGGAGAAAGTGGATATTTAAGAACAGTAGACTCATCTAGTTCTCCAATAAACGCACTGGTTCCTGTGGCAATGACCCGTTTCACCCCCGTAGGACAGTATTGGTGGTATACAACCACCTCTGCATCAAGTTACATGGTTGAAGTTGAAGGCGCCAACTTCTATCAATAGCTGGTTCAAAATAGGGAGGTGTTAGCGTTACAGGTACGTCTGGAAGTCTGGAAGTGAGGGCGATTATAGGGACCTTGGGAAACCATAACAAACTGTGGTACTTGGGCGCATTGGCTTGTACAATCACGTAACTACGCGCGATGGATCGTTCCGCGACGTATTCATTCGAGTGCAGCAAACATGCTGCACTTATCATTGGTTGAGAATGCTGTGGCTCTCACATGAGCTCTTTGTTGCGGTAGTCGCCTCAACTTAGGCAGGAACACAGCCTCAACCAGCCTGCTTTTGGTCAGAAGTTTGGATATACTCAATTGGAAAATTGTTTCCTACGCTCACAATTTCTAAAACGACGATGCGCTGTTTATTTATTGGAGTAAAGTATAAAAGATAAATCTACATATAAACGTTTTCAGTAGCCTTAACGCTTCCTGGTACACAGTCTCAAAGGTATGGCTTTCCTCCTGTATGAGAGATAAAGGTGCCTGCGTAACCACCGTCAACAGTAGCCTTGTTCACGAGAGCCAAGACCGATTTGACACTGTCTTCTGTCTTCTGAGGCCCTTCAAAGGTGGGTGAATACTGCTTAAACTTCCCAAACATAGCCATGGCCAGCTGTCCCTCCTCCTCGGTTTCTATGAAAACGTTAGCAAAAAGCATACCATTTTAGTTATCAAGACGACTACACACCAATTTGAAGACTGCCAGTGTTGACAGCACCGGGGCATATAGCCATGCAGAGGACACCTTTCTCACGGTATATAGCGCTGAACTTGGCCACAGCCATATTAAGAGCTGCCTTGCTTATTGCATAAGATGTGGCTTGGAATATATCGGCCTTGAGTGTCATCTCAGGGTCCGACATGCCCGTGGAGATGGCAATCACTTTCTTTGCCCGACCTCTCAAAATCAGGGGCATGAAAATATTGAATAGATGGATGGCGCCGATGGTATTGATTCGGAAGTGGTCAATCAAATCTTGTTCAAGGGCTCCTGGGTCGCTGCTCCTGTGAAAGAATTAATCCCAAGCCAATTATACCGGGAGTATTTGTCCCTCTGCCTATAACTTACAGAGTATCAAAGCCAACCAAAGCAGTCTTAGCTTGGAGTGCGGCATTGGCTATGATATAATCAAGGGCGCCATTCGTTTTCTCAGATACAAACTGAGCTGCTTTCTAGAAGAACTTTGATTCAGTTTTGACCTCAGTTTTATTGATCACTCAGTAGCTCACCTCCAATGCCACATAGTCCGTGGTGTCGGCTTGAATGATGTGAATATTCTCCCGGCCTATTTCAGCGGCAACCTTGGACTCGGTGGCTGCTTTGTTGCGGACGAGGCCAAAGACAGTATTGGCAGGGTTCTCAGAGAGCTGGCGGAGGAACTCGAACTAGATGATGGATTTTTTTATTAGTAAAGAGTCTTGTACATGGAGCAGGGCAAGAGCGTACACCAACGCCACGAGAGACTCCAGTAATCAAGTAGGAAGACATTGGTATGGAAATCTTATGGTTTATAAAACTGAGATTTCGAACTTATGAAAACTGAGATTGATCGAAGAATGATTTTAAGATGTAGTTCTGAGAGTTGATGGACCAAGAAGAGCAGCAATAGTGCGTGTATTTATATCGATTTGGATCCATCCTTAGAGCATCGTTTGCTTCCTTTCTGATTTCAAATTCGTTACTTTTCGTTATAATTTGTCAACCAGCTTATTTCACCAGCCGCCTTGTGATGGTCCATGTGTAGATTCTCTAAAACCAAGGGTCTACTTTAAATTGCCAAGACACAGAAAAGTTGCAGCTTTTCTAAAAGAGGAAGATAAGCGAGAGTTAATAAGAGATCGTGCTAGAATGCATTAAGTTACCCCTCTCCACCGTGCAGCGCGTTTGTTCCAAAGGGGAGAAATGGCAACTTTTTTGTTGATGCTTAACAATTCTCAAATCGCGCTAGAATGCATCAAGTTACTCCTCTCCACTATGCCGCAGCATGGGGGTTCTGACGCCCTTTCTTGGCAGGCTTCCGCCGTCCGGGGCACGATAAGCGCATTTGTCATCTCTCATTTCTTGAAGCCAAAAGGGAAAAATGGCAACTCTTTCGTTGATGCTTAACAATTCTCAACTTGCTCAGTTAAGAAATCGGAGAAGATACAAATTGGTCCACAATGCATGCGAATGAGTGCTGGGCTTGCAGAGGTACCGTCCCTGTCTAAGTGATTGCATCTAGGGGCTAATTACTCAAGCGCTACAGACTCCAGAGCAGCTTGCAACCGCGTACGCCCACGTTGTTCAAAGTGCGCCAAGTCTAATAGACCATGTCAGTATGGGTTGCGGCTGTCGTGGCCAAAGGCTACCAACACGAAACGGAGCTTGACCCATTCCATTCAAGATGTATTTGGGGTTGCAAAAAGTTCCTCCCAGACGAGATTTATTAATGCTACATCATGGGATATTCAGCTCCACGATTACCTGCGGATGAATCAAGGTTTACTCACTCGCGGAATCTGCATATAACTCAACTAATGCTTCAGAGATAGGACTTAGTAGATACGAGGGGTTTGTCTTTCAAAAACTCGATCCGCCTATGGCGCTATCATGGCTCCCAATCAACCTGGGTTATGAGGAAAGAGAACTTCTTGATCACTGTAAGTATAATACTACCTATAGAATTTTACCAAGCTAACACCTACAGTTATATGTACGGCGCCTTCCACACTGGCCATTTTCGAACCTGACAAGAACGAATTCTTGGGTCTCTTGGTGCGTCTAGCCCTTCTAGACAGTTCACCATCCTCTTCGGCTGTGTTACAATCGGCGTTGGCGCTCTCGTCGCTCCACCGGCATGGTCTGCAAGCAGATGTTTTTCAGTTCAAGGCTCGCTCTCTCCGCACACTGATCACATCTTACGATCACTGTCTTGAAAGTCAGACGGTAGTTCAACATATTGCGGCTTGTATGATACTGTGCCACCTTGAGGTATGTTCTAGTTTGGGTCTATGTCTTCTTTTGAACAAACACTCACTAGCGCTCAAGATGCTTGGAATGCCAAATGCACTTCCCCTGTGGTTCTGTAAGTAACGTGTGGTTTATTTATTTATTCTTGCCTAGCCCAGAACGATTATCCGGCCTACTGTGTTAGTTCTTCTGTTACCCATTCATGAAATGGGTGGCCTGATTCTTCAAAGACATTGCTAAACTAGATTTTGCATTTTAGGCCATTTGATTGAAGCTAAAAATTTAATCGACAACGTCGGTGTTATCAACCAAAATTTTCAAGGCGAATTTTCCAGACTTCTAGACTGGGTAGAGTATCATATGGCTATGAGCCGGTTTAGCCTCCGACACTGGTATATAAATGTAGAGCCTATTCAAGAAATTGGAAATATCGCACCTGTGGAACAGGAAACTTGCCTAATACAAAAGGTTAGGCTGAAGAATATGAAAATCCATGTCTGCACCATTATCTAGCTAATAAGAGATAGGTTAGAGCTGCTTCGTACGGCTCACATGAAATTCTTCAATATCTCCATGTCACATTCGAGATGATTAAAAAACCAACAGACTCGCTATACCACAGCGACGAATACGAAAATTCTTTGCGTTGCCTCGAAAACAGGATAACCAGTATTGTCCTATTGGCACCAGAAGGTATATCTGATACGACGTCCAGCTTGGGCACAGCCTGGGTGGCTACAATGGAGCTTTTCAAACTAGCTGCTATAATTTACCTCAAGAGAGCATCGCGGAACTTTTCAGGAACCTCGCCTCAAATTGACGCAATAGTTGAGAGGGCCTATATACTTCTCGACGAATTGGAGACCTTCAACCCGGCCTTTCCACTGCTGATTATCGGATGCGAGGCTCGGAGAGATGGGCAGAGGATGAGAATTCTAGAGCATATTGAAAGAGCAATGAAGGCCTCAAGTTTGAGGAGCAGGAGCATGCTTGGACTGCAGAATATTATCCAGCAAATATGGGTGCAGGACGACCTTGCTGTTGATTATGAGCTAGACTACTTGAATAAGTTGGATGCTGTAATAACTTCTTACCGCATTATGCCGAGTTTTGTTTAATATAGGAGCCTCTCTAATTTGGAATACGATGGATAATAGGAGATCTTTTCTGTGAGATGCTGCTTCGTGGATTCGAGTATACTTCATACCGGATCATTATAAAAACTCTTATTTACTCGTGTTATCACCCCAGTGAACTCACAAACTATGTAATCTCAGTGATGGTGTTCGCCCCTCAAATTCTTGCTAGTAGCGTTCTCGCACCCTTCAAGGGTCTGTTTTCAACCCTCTATTGATGTAGCAATGCGACTTTTGGCTTCTTACGTGTAAGTAGTAAAGAGAATTCTGGAGAAGACATACAAAAGGCAATAACTAACTGGAAAATAGTGAGCATTCATCTATCCGGGCTACAGTGATACACTTTTACGTTCAGGCTCAAACACTACGCGATCGGGACGTCCCATTACTCTCTAACGTAGAAGAGAGGACATTAGCACGATGAATTACACGAGTTACCAGTACTGCCCTCCCAGAAACACCTGTCAAATCAATATCCTACAATTAAAGGAACGAATTCTCGCTAATTAGAGTCGTTGCGGCGGCATCAAGAGGCTACATATGAGAAGATATCGCAGCGGTTTGGCAGTTTGACGAAACGAACCAGAACTCGAGAACGCGTATAACATGAATGAGACAGGATTTGTAGTGGGAACGACGCAATCGGAAATTTAGTGGAACGCTCGGGAGCAACCTATGTATGTGTCCGGCTCACGCCCGCAGGTCTTATGCCCATTACGCTCGAAAGCCCCCCACACCTCTAGAGACTGCCGCTCGAGGGAGCCGAGCGCCTCCCACGCCCCGCGGTCTCCAGAGCAGGGAGACTCGGGAGATTGGCCGGATTGGCGATCATCCAAGGTCTCCAGAAATAGTGGGCTCTGGGGAGTGGCCGGAAGCGCAATGAAGGACATATTATTATATCCTAAAGGACCATTGGGAGCTCCTAGCCTCACTGCCTAGTTGATTTATTCGATTGCAGCTATTTAAGCCGTTCTGCTGTTTCTCCATTTTCGTTCATAGTTATCTATAGATCTAATGACTCTGAACTTGTCAGACCTTTCCTAGCCTGCCCTTACTTCTATATACAGATTTTACTCGTCTACACTACGTATATTTAAGTACTGTGGATGGACTGCCCGGAATTGCTTTAGGATAACCTTGGCTGCTTGATGAGCTGCAGAAAGCGTTCGCTTCGACGCATGAGGCCTACCTACCCACATCCGGTGTCGCTCGTTCTCTACATTCCAAGAGGATGTGTCGCACCGTCTGTCGCCAGTAACTGCATTGGCATCATCTATGTCGGCCTTGTTGATGGCCTAGAGGTAGGCGCGTTGCTGATCTTTTCTGTGTGATGACCGAGGTGATCGGCCTTTGTATACCAATATGTGTGGTGAGTCGGTAAGAGGTAGTGATTTGTCTATGTATTCCGTTATAGAGTAGTACTATTGCAGCAGCACCAAATGATAGTTAATGCCGCTTCCACCACTGTACAGTCGCTTGCAAACCCGGCTTCCCCTTCGTGTGTGCAAGCTGCTCGATCTTGTGCCTTAGTTGTGACTAGGCAATCTAGCCAAGTATGGATAAGCGCAAGTTACTCGATCATATCACTTGAAAAAAAAACTGCCACTGCATCAGTAAGGTGTCAGTTTTTTTCCAAATCCTTCAAATACGTACCAGAATTAGTCATATTTGTAGCTTTAATCATCATGGACCCAAATCTCGCTCTTTCCCAGCTCTGCCTAATCCATGAAATGATATCTGACACGAAGGTCTACATTTGCGAAATGGCTGTTCTGACCGTGTGACCCTACCGTAGTTATATCTTGGGTTCGATTCCTTCGCTTTTAGTTCTATGGCGGGACTTCAAAATTCCATCATAAGGATGATGTCATCCCATCATAGATAGTGTTGCAAATTATCTTTTATGAGTGACCCAACCTTCTCAAAGATAAAAGGAAAGAAGCTGCAAGTATTTAATCAGAGCCTAAACCCTAGAGGTGGGTGGGAGTAAGACTATATTATTATAGTGATGAAAGGTATTCTAATAAGGTATTAGAAGTAGACTACAGACTAATGTAACCAAGAGCTTAAGTAATAGAAGAAAGCAGCTTCACTACTCCCTCATGCCCATTCTCTGCAGCCAACGAGAGTGGCGTCCCGCCACCGCTATCTGTAGTCTCTAGCTTAG